>NC_046157.1:144573880-144701098 GCF_011064425.1 Rattus rattus | reverse complement strand
GGCAGTGTTGGTAGTCTCTTCCACTCTGCAGCCTCAGGAGTGCCCCCCTGACCAGGCGGTAAGGTATCTCTCCCACGGGTTCTGGGAGCAGAGAGCTGCTGCGGGCCGGGATCCGCGGGTGTGGGATATCCTCTTCTTTAACACAGTTTCTTCAAGAGAATTTGTACTCAGGGTTGGGGATTTAGCTCAGTGGTAGCAAGCGCAAGGCCCTGGGTCTGGTCCCCAGCTCTGAAAAAAAGAAAAAAAAAAAGAAAAAAAGAAGAGAATTTGTACTCAAGCAATGATAACATTTCTATAGGAAAGATTATTTACTGAGGTATCATAAATGACAATTAAAATTGTTTTATTTTTGAAGTTCCACATATGTATACTATGAAATATGATCAATTATTTTCCTCCGACTTTGACTATCTCTTGACATCTACTCCTTCTTTTGCTTCTTTTATTTCTAGAACTTTCAGGTATGCTGTTAAGTTTCTAGTGTAGGATCTCTCAAATGTCTTTCTGAAAGCCCTTAATGCTATGAATTTTCCTCTTATCATTGCTTTCATTGTGTCCCATAAATTCGGGTATTTTGTACCTTCATTTTCATTAAATTCTAAAAAGTCTTTAATTTCTTCCTTTATTTCTTCCCTGACCAAGTTGTTATTGAATAGAGAATTGTTCAGTTTCCATGAGTATGTGGGACTTCTGTTGTTTTTGTTTGTTGTTGAAGATCAGCTTTAGAACATGGTGATCTGATAGGATGCATCAGATTATTTCAATCTTCTTGTATCTGTTTAGGTTTGTTTTGTGACCAATTATAAGGTCAGTTTTGGAGAAGGTTCTGGGAAGTGCTGACAAGAAGGTATGTCCTTTTGTTTTGGGGTGAAATGTTCTCTAGATATTTGTTAAATCCATTTGTTTCTTACCTTCTATTAGTTTCACTGGGTCTCTGTTTAGTTTCTGTTTCAGTGACCTCTCCTTTGGTGAGAATGGAGTATTGAAGCCTCCCACTATTGTGTGGGGTTTAATGTGTGTTTTGAACTTTAGTACAGTTTGTTTGTTTTATTTATTTTTTATGAATTTTGGTGCTGTTGCACTTGGGAAATAGATGTTCAGAATTGAGACTTCATCTTGGTGGATTTTTTCCTTTGATGAATATAAAGTGTCCTTTTCCTTCTCTTTTAATCAATTTTGGTTGAATGTCTACTTAGTTCGATATTAGAATGGCTATTCCAGCTTGTTCCTTGGTACTGTTTGCTTGGAAACTTTTTTTGTAGCCCTTTACTCGAAGGTCTATCTTTGTTCCTGAGGTATGTTTCTTTTATGCAGCAGAATGATGGATCTTGTTTAAGTGTTACCATGTGTCTTTATATTGGATAATTGGGTCCATTGATGTTGAGAGATATTAATGAGCAATGGTCATTAGTTCCTGTACCCCGGAGATGGCATGGTGTGTGTGTGTGTGGTTTTCTTTTTGAATTTGTTGTTAGATGATTAATTTTCCTGTGTTTTCATGGGTACAGTTCCCTCCTTGTTTTGGAATTTTCCTTCTAGTATCCTCTGTAGAGCTGGATTAGCAGAAAGATATTGTTTAAATTTTGTTTTGTCAAGGAATATCTTAGTTTCTCCATCTATGGTAACAAGGTTTTGCCATGTATACTAGTTTGGGTTATCATTTGTGGTCTCTTAGGGTCTGCAGGACACCTGTCCAAGATCTCCTGGATTTTAGAGTCTCTGTTGAGAAGCCATATGAAATTCTGATAGGTTTGCCTTTATATGTTACTTGATCTTTTCCCCTTATAGCAATTAATATTCTTTCTTTGTTCTGTGCATTTAGTGTTTTGAGTATTATGTGATAGAGGGTTTTCTTCTCTGGTCCAATCTATTTGTTGTTTTGTATACTTCTTATACATTTATGGCTATCTCTTTCTCTTTGTTAGGGCAGTTTTTTCTATGATTTTATTGAACATGTTTTCTGGCTTTGAACTAGGAATTTTTACCCTCCTCTATTTCTATCAGTATTAGGCTTGGTCTTTACATACATTGTGTCCTAAATTTCCTGGATGTTTTGGGTTAGGTACTTTTTACACTTGGAATTTTCTTTGACTGACGTATCAATATCTGCTACAGTATCTTCTATGCTTGAGATTTTCTCTTCCATCTCTTGTATTCTCTTTAGTGATGTTTGCACCTGTAGTTCCTGTTTTCTTCCCTAGGTTTTCCATCTGCAAGGTTGCCTCTATTTGTGATTTCTTTATTGCTTCTATTTCTGTTTTTAAGTCTTGGACTCTTTTGTTCAATTTCTTCACCTGTTTGATTTTATTTTCCTGTTTCTTTAAGGGATTTAATTGTTTCCTCTTTAAGGGTTTCTCTCTGTTTAACTGTGTTCTTCTGTGTTTCTTTAATGTAGTTATTTATATCCTCTTTAAAGGCCTCTATCATCTCCATAAGATGGGATTTAAGGACATAATTTGCTCTTCAGGTATCCAGGGCTTGCTGTGGTAAAAGAGCTAGGTTCAGATGGTGTCAAATTGCATTGGCTTCTGTTGACAATGTTATTTTGTTTACCTTTTGCCATCTGGTTGTCTTTGGTGTTAACTGGCTTGTTTTGTTTTTCTTTTCTTTTCTTTTTGATTCAAGCAGGTATCTTTCTTTGGAGGCAGGTGGAGCTGTGTGTTCTAGGTTAGAGCCTCCTGGGAGGCAGACAATGCCATCTCTGGTTAGAGCAGGCTTCCTGTGTCCCTAGTTAGAGCAGCCCTTCTGGAAGACAGACAAGGATATGAGGTGGGGGAGCGGGCACTTTGATCTGCCATGGTTGTAGGTGTAGGTACAGAACAAAGGGTGATGGGGCTGTGGCACGGTGGGGCAGATCCCATGTCTGCTGGGCTCTATGAGTGTCCAGGCTGGCCTGGGTATTGGGGAGTTCTCACCTATGACCCTGGTTAGAGGAGGCCTCCTAGGAGAGGGGCAGGGTTGTGGGGTTCGGAAGCAGGCACAGCAATCTGCCCGGGCACAGCTGTCCTTTTTACACTGTTATAGTCAATGTTAGTACAGTATGGAGCTCTTACGTGCGGATGTAATCATATTACTTGTTACTATGGCATTAGCTAAATATTTAGTTGGCATTCTTCCAGCAATTGTATACATTGTTTTGTAATGTGTGCTCATCATATTTTGAATATGTAAAGTTAGTAAGAAATTAGTTTTCATTGTTTCAGAGTTTGAAAACATGGAAATCACTACAAAGTCTGTGATGAGGTCCAAGTGAGAATTTTCATACTAATGATTAGAAAACCATGTGGAATGTCTTCAGCAGTTGAAATAATGCATTTATAAATTCCCAAGGAATAAAATTAACACAATATTTATTCATAATATGCTGTAGCAAATTGATAAGGATTAAGTCAACTTGTTTATAATTATTTCTTGGATAGAAAATTAAATAAATACAAGTTATATTATGCTAAATATATTATGTTTATGTACTGAGACTAAATGTGAATCACAATATAAGCAAGTAAGAAAGTGTGATCATTCTCAGGTTTAAACTTAACTATTTATTTTGAGTTATAAATGTATAATTGTGGATCATGCAAAATCCACAAAAATGAGCTTGCGGTGGAGAGATGTTCAGGACTTAGTCACTGTGGAAATATCAACCAGTAGGCATGGCAGTATAAAGCTGTAGTTTCCGCACTTTGGAGCCTGAAATAGGAGGATCAAAAAAGATCATGAGTACCTTGGTTTACACAACAAGATCTTCTCAAAAAGCCTAAATAAATAAATAAATGAATAAATAAATAAATAAGAAAAAATAGCAAGAAAAAATCCTCAATAGCAACTGTAAAGTACATTATTCTTTCAAAATACAAATTCATGAAAATCATGGATTTACACATTAAATATAATAAGAGTATGTTAGTTAACATTTATATTATACATTTGAGTGTAATATAGAGATGAAACAGGTATAAAATTGTGAGTTATAGATGAGTTATATTTCTTGTAACTTGTCTTTTTATTTTGTTGTTTTGTTTCTGTTACTTTTCCCTGATAACATGGCTGTAATTCAGTTTACATTTATTTCTCTGTTTTATGATTCATAATATTCAGGCTGACTCCACATCATAACCTAATGACTAAGACTTACCATAAATATTATTTTGTACATCTCACTGGACATCATAGAAGAGATTTGATAGGAAATTAACCTAGGTGTAGAAGTAGGATAAGGATTTTAACAGACAGTATTATTCTTTCCAACATTTGGACATGTTTGCAAACTTATATGTAGAATTGTTTCTCTTGTACACCCTTTTCAACACTTAATATTGCCAGCGTTCTTTATTTTTGTCAGACTAATGAGTAAAATATATAATTATGAATTAATTTTAATTTTCTGATTATTAAATGGAACATGTATTTTTCTACTATAGGCAATTTATATTCTAGCTACTGTGAAATAACATTTCATAATTTTTTGCCCATTTTACTCTGAAATGTTGATCTTTGAAACATAATTTCTCTGAGATTCCTCCAAGTTGTTGTATGGCTCATTAATTTGTTAATGTTTATTGTTGAGTAGTTATCAATTTGTTTTTTTTTAAATTAGGTAAATATACAAATAAAACCATGAGTTCCTTTTTGGAGCACTCATATTACTAATGCAATTTCTTAATAATCTTATGGTTTTATCAGGCTTATTTCTCTCTGGATGGATTCTGGCTGTTTGTGTCATCTGAAGAATTATTTTGTTTCTTCTAAGTGATCTTGGAGTCATAAAGAAATTAATATTCTCTTTTATCCTTTTAATGATGTCAGGATCCACTGTAATTTCCTCTGCTCCATTCCTGCGGCATTGATTTTAGTCTCCTCTTCATTGCCATTGTTCATCTTGTTACATGAATGTTTATCAATTTTACTGATTCTTTTTAAAGAAGTAGTATTTTGATTCAATAAACTTAAATGGTATTTCCTTGTTTTAATGTCAGTATTTTATGCTTTTATCTTTATTTTATGAGTTTATTTTGATTTTTTGAGGTAAAAGTCATATTATCGATTGAGCAGTTTATAGTGAGTAAGATAAGCAACAATGTGTTGTTCATTTTCTCAGCATTGCTTAGCTTAATCTCATATTTTAGTGTATAGTATTTGTGTTTTATTTCAATTATATATCTTTTCTTGCAATTTCTGTAGGATTTTCTTTTTGTCTCATAGATTATTGTGACAATGCTGTGCTTCAATCTCTGTTTAGAGATTTTACTTTCCCTATCTTTTTTAATTAAATTTTTTTTCAAAAAATAAATTGTATTTGTTTTCATCTCCCAACTTATTCAAGATGCTCTTCATGTCCCTACCCATCCACCTTTATGTTCTTTCTCTCTGTCTTTTTAAAAACTATACCAGGACAAGTTTTGAAAATCAAAACAAAGGAATAATAAGACAAAAGTCCCTCCCCACAAAATAAATCAAAAAGTCCACAGAAAATCTGAGTTCATTTTGCCTTGGCCAAATTGTCTTGAACATGGCCTTGCTCTGGAATATAGTTGATATACCCAGTGATACTCCATTGACAGCAGGTATCAGTTGCAAAAGTCTACTTGATTGAAAGCAGGACCTGTGTCCACTCACCTCTCTCAGTGCTGAGGACCTCTTCTGGGTTAATTCCAAGTACGATTTATACATGCTGCCACAGTCTCTGTGAGTTCAAATGTGCATCGGTCCTGTAGTGTCTGGGAGACACTGTTTCCTTGCAGTCATCCATAAACTCTGGGTTTTTCAATCTAGATGAACTTTTCTTCAACTATAAACCTCACTCTTACTGACTTTCATGGTGCTAGAAGGTATTCTGCCAAGCTGGAAGAGAAAGTTAATAATCAATACCACCCAGCTATCAACCCTGCATCTACAAGTGACCTGGTACAATAGTGGCAAAAGTTTAATGGGAGTAACCAACCATTCTTATTGGATTTAAGGTCTATTCTGTGAGATAGAACTCATTCCCGACATTGCTATTGTGCCCCAGAACCTGAGACTAGATAGTTCTTGGGCTTGGGGAAAACCTACAACTATTACTCTGCTAAGGGAACATAGTAATAAAATGAGTTCTGATGACATAATGCTTTGCCTTTAGATCAGTGCTTGACTCAAGCGTTCTCAGAAAGGCTTCCTCATGAAATTGAGGATAATTAACATAGAGACTCACATCTGGAATTGTGGAGAAAGTTTTAGGCTTTGGATCACCCAGTTCTTCACCAAACACCTCCCTGAAGTTTCAATGATCAATGTGGAAGAGAAGGCAGGAAGATTTTTCATATTTTCTTATGATCTTGCGTTGAGGTTTTAGCAGGGGATGGAAGCCACTCACATACCTCTGCCTAAGCTATGGAGTAGGTCATGCTCAACTGACTGAACTTTCAGGGGGAATGCTCACGGACTGGTGAGGGAAGAAGCTCTAATCACATGTCCAACCAAATTAGCTAAACCAATCCTCGCAATCGGTTGGCTAAGAACTATCATGCCAGATTGCCTTCTCATACATAGAGATTTCTTGTGTGATTTCTAGTTTGAATATTTTAGGATCTAAGAGCATATTACCTTGTGTTGTTTTATCAAAAGTTGGGCTTGAGTAATCTTTGCTCTTCATAGGGAGAAATGTTAAAATGTGTCGCCTTCTGTGCCATTTCTTCAGTGTTGTCATTTCTTGTATTTGCCATTCTATTTATTTCTTTTGTCCCATATTGTTGCCCTTACTATTATTTCTAGAGTTTGCATTTCTACTTTGAACAGCATAGGAGAAGAACCCTGCACCCATTTCTATGGGCAGCATATCTTTTAGTACAATTAATGATTTTCTATATTTAATTCTCATGAGATATTTTAATATACAGTATTAGAAATGCAATTTTATCTTTATATGTACACCACAATTTATTGGATGGTGCTTTTTTCCCCCAGTGACTTCTAGTACATCTTTGTTATTTAGCTTGAATCAATATGTGTTGCTCTTTCACTTTTGTTACAAATATCCAAGAAAATATGGTTTAAAGGAAAGAAAATTATACTTTGTTTTAGAGATCCTGTTCAGCACATCCTACTCACTCTGCTCTGTTGAGAGGGATAGCATCATGGCAAGAGAAAACAAGAGAGCACAGCAGCTTACCTCATTGATCTGCAGAACAGAAAGAGAGAGAGGCACAGGGAAGTCTTAGCTCTCGAGGACATATTCACAGACCCTGACTAAATCCATCTACATTCTCTAGATCCAATCAATTCTCAAGATCGGATCTAATAGGCAGTTAACAAGTCTTCAAAAACAAACTTTTTATCAGAATACCTTATATCCAAATCAAAATATCATAAGTAACATTTTTTCTTTCTGGACATTCTATTGGTGATTCTTTTTATCTGTAGCAATAGTAAACTTTGTATTTATTACACTATGCATATCGTATAGATTATATCTAGGTATTATAAAATGATATACAGTAATATAGTATTATATTACTCTTATATAGTACATAATTCTTTATATTTGATGTTTAGTATGTCCCAGAACCTTTCAATCTTATTTTTCAATGGTGTTTTATCTGTATTTATATGTTTATTTTTCTATGTGTAATTTGAAAATGTTTGTCAAATTGATTAACATTTTTTTCTTGTGACTTTTATGGAAAGTGTATCTTTGTGAGGAGCTTCTCCATCTCTCTAAGGTTAGGTCTTTCAATGCTTTAATGTCTGTGATTAATTGCTGACCAGAAACTCTAAAGCCAAAGTACAATTAATTTCCTTTCAATGTCTGGATTAACCTTTAAAACATTTTCTCCATGCTGATCTTATACTTGCTTGTGTGAAAAGTAATTCTACATATTTTATTCCTTTGCTGTTATAAATGATTTTTCAAAAATGAATTATTTGTTCCTTTCTTGGCTTTGAAGCCATCTTCAACAGAGTCCAAGAGAGTCCAACCGAGTCCAACAGAGTCTCCTATGGCAGTACAAGATCGTCATCGCTCTATCCAACTCCGTTCCTCCATCAGCAGGAGTGGAGAGGGAACTCTCCAACTTGGAATAAGATCACGGCTCAACAGGGCTCCATTAGCAAAAGACATCAAAGTACAGGGGCACTCAGAGTAAGACCACTGAGGACCTCTTGTCTCCATCAGCATGAGTCAAATGGAAGATTCTGAGAAATACATATTCCTAGGTTTCCTCCCCTTCACCCTGTCTTTTATCAGTACCCATTCCTTGTTCCTTTTGGACTCCTGAAGGAGCCCAAGATTCTCAGGTCTTCATTTAGTTTCAGAATCTTGATATTACCATTTGCCTTTACTGCCCCAATCTCTCTTTCTTTAGCTTCTGAAATTACTTGTACTTAGTGCACTCATTTTTCATGTTCTGCTGTAATGTTCCTTCACTCCTCTACCATTGGAAATCTAGAAGCTCCCAGTAGTAGTTGAGCAGTTAGTGCGGTTCTGGCAATGATTAGCAGTTGGATCTTTAAAAAGAAGCTGGGAGGAATATTCGGAATGTCGCACAGCAGTTGATGCTGCAGTCTAACTTTACTGCATTTGATCTGGAGGCTTGTACTCACAGTCAGGCTACTGAGCCAGCTCCACCGTCTGTGCCTTGAATCACCATTTAGGATGTCTGCTTTCTCTTTATGTACCCAGTGTACTAGACTGCAGCGACAAGTTCTGTTCTCTCCCCTTTGCTACTTCCAGCTCTGTTCCTTACTGCTTTTTTTTTTTTTTTTTTTTCTGGAGCTGAGGACCGAACCCAGGGCCTTGCGCTTTCTAGGCAAGCGCTCTACCACTGAGCCAAATCCCCAACCCCTCCTTACTGCTTTCTTGAATATCCTCTTACTTGAATCACATTTTGATCACATTATCTCACCCATAATAATTGTTTATTATAAGCCCATTTTTCTAGTTATTTTTTAGAATAGGAAAATGACGAATCCTTGAGACATTGCTGTTTTCTTCAGGTTTCCTGCCATGCACTTCACGATTTAAATGTTCTCATAAATAATTGTTCCAACACGCTGGACTTTGTGCATTTTGACATTTGTCCTTAGTGAGCTCATTTCATCCTCTCAGCCACTCATTCTGACAGCCATTATTTCGTGGACCTTGTTTCTGTTCACAAATGACTCTTATTTTCCTTTACTGTTTGTGCCTTACCTCCTGAACCCTGCAGGTAGACAAACATTCCGTTTTTTATATGTCTTTGCCATGACATATGTGTGGTGAGACTTTGAGTTTTACCAACAAATCCATGACTGCAATTTACCAATAAATTCATGACTGTAATGATCCCAGGACATTATCTGGGATCATCTCTTCTCCGAGTTCTGATTTTAAGTACCAAGCAGTCCACTCTACAGCCTCTGATACTGATTTCCTGCCATGGTTGTTTCCATTTACTTTTTCCCACTTTTAGTAGAAATGCCTCCCCTCCCATTCCTTAGGCAAACCCTCTCTGCAATTTTCCTTGAGATCCTTAGGTGTTTTGTCTGTCCTCACATATTATAAGAAAAGAAATTATTTTGTAATATTTTTGAAAGTCATTTTTCATCTTTTGCTAACAGCAGCTCTGTCTGTCTTCCTGCACCTCTGTCATTTCCAGCCCTCACAGTTCCCTGTGTTAATGTGTCCTTCATCTGAATCCAAGATGAGTGGAGAAACCGCCCACTTGGCTCTGCTTTCGTCTTTATTGCTGGGTGAGCGCTGTAGCTAGCGCCGTCATTTTAAAAGGTATCAACTCTGAATATTTCTTTGCTGAAATCTTTTCAAGGCCTTCTATCTTATTCTTAGTCACAGGGAATTCCAGACATGATGACTTCCAAGGCTCTGTGTATTCTCACCCTTTACCTCCCTTCTCTCTTCTTCTACTACATTACTACACCCATGGTGTAGCCGTCCATGACCTTCTAGAACACTGTCTTGTGGCATTGGCATTTGGAGCTCCCACAAGGTTGTTCCATCACTCCTGGCCCAGGCTAAATTGCAATGGTTTTACTTGTCCCTTCACACTTTCGTGCCCCTTTCCTGCTCTGTGTTTCCTTTAATTGCCCTCATGTTTCTTCATGAGATGCTGTGCTGATCAGATCAATTTGTTCATCATGATTTTTGCCATTGAAGTTTCAGCTCCACGAGAGCAGGAGTGTGCAGCACTTTACCCAGCACTGTGGTGTTTCCACTCTTGTACTGGAAAATAGCGTCACAGGTTTGAATAAAGATGTGTTCTAAGATGGCTATATAAGGCATGCTCGCTTAGCATGGATTAGTCTGACGTAATTGCCTTGTTAAGTTTTTCTTTTATATAGTTTGTAGGTGTGGTGGAACTTCCCTAGTTAGTAATGATGTCACCTGTGAATGATGAGGATCATGATTTCCCTCATCTAAAACTGAACAACTTGGTTTTACTCACGGTTGCATATTGCTTAGAATCTTCAGGAGGTCGTTATGGATGGGCTCAGGCATTCCTGCCCTGTTCATGTAAAAGAAATGCTTCCGGCATTGGAATACTAAGAGTGATATTTTCTGGTTTTGATACATAAGATTTATTATGTTTGTTTTCCATCATAAATGTTTAACTTTGAGATAATATATTAATGGCAAATTGTAAATCATGTTTAAGTGTTAAGATTTTATCATGAATATTGTATCTTCTGGTTGTGAGTTGATTTTTCCCATTAATTTTTCAGTGTGTTAAAGCAATTGTAGATTTTCAAAATAAACATTCTTTTTTTTCACTCCTAGAGTAAAACTAACATGTCTTGTCTGTGGTTTGCTTTGCGGAGATCTGGCTTTCACTATTACTCTTATCACATGCTTCCTTTCTATTAGGAAGATCTTTCTATACTTACCACATTATATTTGAGCTTCCTAAAGTTGATGTCCTTTTGAATTAACTAAAAAATACATTCACACCTTTATATATCCTTTAGAAGAGTTTTATTACTATAAAGACTCTTATTGTAAGCATACAGTAGAAATTTAAGTAAAGATAATTGGAAACTTTTTGTTCTTAGAAGATTTTTCACAGTGATGATTGGTTCCTTTTTAATATAATATAAAACTATGGAGGTTATTTGTTCTTGGGCCAACTCCAGTAAGTTATAAAGTAACAGTTTACATTAATTTGGACAAGTTATCTACCTTTTGAATCTACCGTCACATATTGTCACTTTTCAGCAGCCAGTGAACCTACTGTTACAGCGTCGCCTTGTTTGTGAGCTCTTATCCCCTGTCCTTTTCAGGAAGTCTTCAGCCCAGCCCAACTCCTCATCCATCTTTCTTGGTCTATGGGAACTTTCATGGTACTTCTGAGGCCTGTCATCCTTATGTTGTGCCTCCATTGTTTATTTCCTGTTCTTTACAGTCTTTGAGTTTATTCTTTTCATTGCAGTCACTCATTCATGGGCCACACAAAGCTGATTAACTTCTGGCCCACTATTCTGAGTGTTTCTTACTATCAAGTCCCTCCAAAATAATTTATTTAAAATTTCCATACATTATATTTAGTCATATTCTTTCCCATTTCCGAAGTTCACATGTGGCATTATCATGCAAGTATATATTATCTTTTGAGATCATTTCCCCTACTCTGTTCCCTTCCCTTTTTCTCCCTTCCCTTCATTGACAGCTCCCTCTCATCCCCAGACTGTTTCACATCTACATCATGCAACCTGTACATGTGTAGTTTTATCTATAACATCTGAACATACAAATGTGAGAAAACATGCAATATTTGTCTTTCTAAGATTGTAATTCATTCAACATGATTATCTCCAATTGTATTCAATTTTTATGTTTGTGGCTGGCCAGCCTGGGGTACAAAGTACCCCATAGTAAGAAACAAGCTCACTTGATCATGTTAATGAGACATTACCTTTTTAAAAAGAAAACAAGACAATAATCATATTAAGCAAACAAACAAACAAAAACAAAGTAAATATAGAGAGCTTTGGTATTACCTTTTCCATAGGTCTGAACTATCATGTGATTAACCCCCAAGTGATCTCCTGTTCAAATGTGATAAAGTTCTAGGTCTATCTTATATTATGAATTAAAAATGTAAATAGAGTTCTTTTTAAAATAAGTAATGAGTGCAAAAATATTGATTTAGACCTTTCTTTTGTTACTGGATTTTTTTTATTTACCTTTCAAATGTTATCCCCTTTCCCAGTTTCCCATCTATAACCCCCTATCCCATCCCCCCTCCTCCTGCTTTTATGAGGGTACCCCCCAACCCGGTTATCCACTCCTTCTGCCTCCCTGCCCTGACATTCTCCTACACTGGGGTTCCAGCCTTGGCAGGACCAAGGACTTCTCCCATTGGTGCCCAACAAGGTCATCCTCTGCTGGAGCCCTGGGTCTGTCCTTGTGTACTCTTTGGATGGTGGTTTAGCCAGTATACACAGACTTATGACAATCTCTAATGAATGCAGAGAAGACATATTCCAGAACCTTTCACAGTATCATATTCTAACTAGTTACAAGTGTGATACATTTGTATTTTTTTTCTACTCACTTTAACAGGCCAAACAAAACATGTAGGCTATTTCTTTAATAATCTGCTTCTTATTTAAATAACTGAAGTATTTATATGAAAAGAGTTCAATATTGATGCCAAAATGAATGCCACTGGATCTGTGAGTGTAAAGCCCGGGCTTTCTGTGTCGGCCTGTGTTAACTAACTCTATGCGCAGTTCTCCTGATGTGCCCCCTTTGTGGATCAAAATGGGGCATCATCTGCTTTCTAATCATTTATTTGGGAAAATTTGTGTTCTGGCAAATAATTATCATTACAATAAGCAGAGAAAATTTAATTTCATTTGTAGATAAAAATTTATTTTAAGTAGTACATCTCACATTCTACACAGTAATATCAGGAGTAATAGTACAAAGTGGAACACAGCTTTGTCTCCTACGGTTAAACGTTACGTCAGAAGCTGATGTGGGGAACAAAAGGGAAGGAATTTATCATGATGCTTATTTCCCTTGCTTATTTGGGCATCTTCATCTATATGGAGCTCCATAGAGATTAATTTAATATTTATTACATCTAAAAGCCTAATATAATTATATTACATTATGCCATTGTTCAGCTAAAAATCTGTATTTACTTGACTAGATAGAATAATGTATTTTAATGTACTTTATCAAATGCCATAGAACTAAGTGTGCGTTTAGAACCATCTCTGTGGCGTGTGGAGACTCTGCTTACGAGTCCAGAGCGTTTGCCATCTTTGTTATCTTTCACAGGACCTCACTGTGGCTTCATAGGACGTCGCTTCTTGGTGAGCGTTCTTTCCCTATTGTATCCTCCGTGTCTTTTAATTTCTGGGTAGTGATTACTTTAGACTGATAAGAACTAACTGAAGACATTCTAAGTTTATAGCCAGTTATAGGTATAGAGTTAGAGCCCCGGGCTTTAGCATAAATGATGCTCTATTAGCCTGAGGCTAAGCAATGCCAGTGTGTGATTTTCTGTACTCCCTTTCTTCAGCGATGAGTACAGAAGGAGGAATAACTTAGGAGTTAAAAATGATCTCTAGGGCTTTTCAAGATTGAGGCAGTAAGTACAAACACCTGTGGGTTTTAGAAGTATTGAGGAAAGTGTGGGTAACACAAAAGCTCAACGGTTCTTCCTTCTAAACCAGTTGCATTTATTTGCCATATATGAAGAGCAATGGAGGTCTTGGATACTTAGGAAACTCTGAATTTTCCCATATCAAATATACATACCGACACAGGTAAAGTTTATTTGAATATGATTATATTGTTGATTTGTTTCACTCCCGCCAGTGCTTAAAACCCACCTTAATGACCCACCTAGCAAGCAGCTCATTAGTTGAGAAGTTGAAGTATTAATTTTCTTACTTCATGACACCCACCCACTATAAGGTATATATATAGTAAATCTAGGTAGGATGATTCCGTAAACCTATTTTCACTTTAAAATGTGGTTTATGAGGATGGAGAGATGGTTCAGTGGGTAAGACTACTTCTTGCTCTTGTAGAGGACCAGGTTTCAATTTCTAGCATCTACACTGTGGCTCATAACTGTCCATTATTCCAGTTCTAGGGGATGTGAAGCCCTTTTCTGACTTCCACAGGCACCAGGTACACTTGTGAGCACAGATAGACATTCATGCAAACAAAACACTCATATACATAAAATAAATAAAAGATATAGTTTATTAATTACAAATATTTATCTACGCTATTGTCATTTATTCCAAGTATTGTTTTAGTTTTTAATAGTAATAATTTTCTTTTTGTGGGACCATTTTCACTGACCGTGAATAATAGCACATCTGGATTAAAAAATTTGCATTTCTGGATTTCCAGTCTTATTTTTAGTAAATTATATAATACTGTATGGTGGCATACAAAAACTCTACCATCAGAAAATTTTAGTTTGTAAATATTGTGGTGAAAATGTGAATTTAAAATCACATTCCCCATGCATTATTCCTTATGAAATTTTGGACCATGTGCAAGTTAATTTCTCTGACCTCCCACGTTCTCAGGCATAAATTACAGATGATAATACCCACTGCAAGCATTTATGAGAGTTAAATAACAAAGCATGTGCAACTGCTCAGTTTGCTGTTCTGTCCTTTGTGCTATTAACACTAGGAAGAGCTACATTTTCTTTTGAAAAATATCTTCATCTATGAATTTCAGTAAGCTTTGTTGTCCCTGAAGTAGAATGTTTCTTCCACAAATACTGATGTAAAAGGTGTCTATATGGTCCCTGTGAAGGGACATCAACAATGCTGACTTGTTCTTTCCTAGTGAGATATTGTAACACCCCAAGATTTTATATTTCTTACGATTTAGTTTTTAATCACATTACATCCTAATTGCAGCCCCTCTTCCTCTCCTCCAAGTACCACACTTACAAATCCCTTACCCTATCACCCCCTATTATTGGTACCACCCCACCCTGCGACATCTAGTCTCAGCAGGACTAAGTGCATCCTCTCCCACCAAAGCCCAACCAGGCAGTCCAGGTAGGGGGAAAGGGATCCAGTGGCAAGCAACAGAGTCAGAGACAGACCTCTATCTAATTGTTAGAGAACGCACATAAAGACCAAGCTGCACATCTGCTACACAAGTGTGCATACCTACGTACAGCCTGCATGCGCTTTAGGTAGATCGGTCTCTACGGGCCCAGGTTAACTGATGGTGTAGGTCTTCTTGTGACATCCCTGAACTCTCTAGATCACTCAATTCTATCTCCAAGGATTTCTTGCACAAGAATCCCAAACTCTGACTATTGTTTGGCTACAGTTCTCTGCATATGTTTCCACACACTGCTGGATGAAGACTCTCAGGAGACAGCTATACCAGGCTCTTGTCTACAACATAACAGAGTATAATTCATAGTGTCAGGGGTTGGATTTTCCGTGGGATGAATTTCAAGCGGGGCAGTCATTAGTTGGCCCTTCCCTCACTCTCTGCTCCATCTTTATTCCTGTGCATCCCACAGACAGGACAGGCTTTTGGTTAAATATTTTGTGGGTGAGTTGATATTTTCTGCCTTCCACTGGAAGCCTTGTCTGGCTACAGAAGGTGGCTATTACACTTTCTCAAGAAATTAGACATTAACAATCCAAATTATTAAATTAAAAATGGGGTTGCCTTCCTTTATATAAATGGGCTAAGAAATAGGAAAACAGCATCCTTCACAATAGTTACAAATAATGTAAAGTATCTTAGAGTAACTCTAGCCAAACAAGTGATATAGATCTGTAGGACAAGAACTTCTAGTTTCTCAAGAAAGAAACAGAAGACTTCAGAGAATGGAGAGATCTCCCATGTTCATGGATTGGTAGGATTAACATAATAAAAATGGCCATCCTAGCAAAAGCAATCTGCACATTGAATGCAATCCCCATCAAAATTCCAAAACAATTCTTCAACAACATGGAAAAAGCAATTCTCAATTTCATATGGAATAACAAAAAACCCAGAATAACAAAAACAATTCTTAACAGTAAAAGAACCTCTGGGGAATATCACCATCTCTGACCTCAAGCCATACTATAGAGCAATAATGGTAAAACAACAACAACAGCAACAAAACTACATGGTATTGGTACAGACAGGCTAGATGGTATTGTTATAGACAGGTTGGTTAGTGGAATAGAATTGAAGACCCAGAAATAAACCCATACACTTATAGATATTTGATCATTGACAAAGAAGCCAAAAATATACAATGAAAAAAGAAAGCTCCTTTAAAAAATGTGCTGGTCTAACTGGCAGTCTGTAAGTAGAAAAATTAAAATAGAACTATATTTGTTACCTTGCACAAAGCTCAAGTCCAAGAGGATCAAGGACCTCAACCTAAAATAGAAGAGAAAGTGGGAAAAGGCCTCAAACGCATTGGTATGGGGGAGATTTTTCTCAACAAAACTCCAATGGCTCAGGCTTTTTTTTTTTTATTATTAACTTGAATATTTCTTATATACATTTCGAGTGTTATTCCCTTTCCCGGTTTCCAGGCAAATTAAGATCAAGAATTGATAAATGGGGCGGTTTCTGCCTGTGCCTGGAGGTGAACCAGTCCCACAGCTCTCTGTACCCAAATACTCTGGGGGAGAGAGCTGGACTCCCAGAAGTGTGGACAGTCCTGAGATCTCAGAGGGAACAACTACTTCTGTTCATATTCCTGGCCCAAGAGGAACCTGCCTAGTGCCCTCTGTGCCTTCTTGGCACAGGAACCTAGGAGTAGTTAGGGACAGTACACTTATGGATTCTGCCTGCACCCAGAGCTGAAAGCCAGTCACCAGGAGTGCTGACATTCCTGAGAGCAGAGGTAAGACCAACTCTTCTGCTCCAAGCGACCCGTCTGGAGGCTTTAGGACACACAAACCTAGGAGCAGCTCTCTGTTCCCAGATCTGGCTGAAAGAAAACAGGTCTACAGGAGTGCTGACACAGGGGTACAGGAGGTCAAGCTACCATCAGAGAGATAGCAAAACAAGCTAACACCAGAGACAACCTAATGGCAAGAGGCAAGCACAGGAACCTAAGCAACAGAAACCAAGACTACTTGGCATCATCCGAGACCAGTTCTCCCACCAAAGCAAATACTAGATATCCAAACACCCTGGAAAAGCAAGGTTTGGATTTAAAATCACATCTCATGATGATGATAGAGGACTTTAAGAAGGACATAAATAATTCCCTTAGAGAAATACCAGATAACACAGGTAAACAAGTAAAAGCCCTTAAATACGAAATACAAAGATCCCTTAAAGAATTACAGGAAAACACAACAAAACAGGTGAAGGGATTGAACAAAATATTCCAGGATTTAAAAATGGAAATAGAAACAATAAATAAAATACAAAGGGAGACAACCCTGGAGGCAGAAAACCTAGGAAAGTGATCAGGAGTCATAGACACAAGCATCATCTACAGAATACAAGCAATAAAAGAGAGAATCTCGGGGGCAGAAGATACCATAGAAAACACTACCCCACTGTCAAAGATAATGTAAAACGCAGAAAACCCCTAACCCAACATCCAGGAAATCCAGGACACAAAGAAGATCAAACCTAAGGATAATAGATATAGAAGAGAGCAAAGACTCCCAACTTAAAGGGCCGGTAAATATCTTCAACAAAATTTTAGAAGTAAACTTCCCTAACCCAAAGAAAGAGATGCCCATAAACATACAAGAAGCCTACAGAACTCCAAATAGATTGGACCAGAAAAGAAATTCCTCCTGTCACATAATAGTCAAAACACCAAATGTTCAAAGCAAAGAAAGAGTATTAAAAGCAGTAAGGGAAAATGCTCAAGTAATATATAAAGGCAGACCTATTAAAATTACACCAGACTTCTTACCAGAGACTATGAAAGCCAGAAGATCCTGGGCAGATGTCATACAAACCCTAAGAGGGTCTGCCAGCCCAGGCTACTATATCCAGCAAAACTCTCAATTAACATAGTTGGAGAAACACAATATATATATATATATATTATATATATATATATATATATATATATATTTCCACAAATCCAGCCCTACAAAGGATAATAGACAGAAAACTCCAATACAAAAAAGGAAACTACACCCTAGAAAAAGCAAGAAATAATCTTGCAACAAACCCAAAAAGAAGAGAGCAACATAAACATAATTCCACCTCTAACAACAAAATAACAGGAAACAAGAATCACTATTCCTTAATATCTCCCCAATAAAAGACATAGACTAAGAGACTGGATACACAAAGAGGACCCAGCATTTTGCTGCATACAGGAAACACAAAGATAGACACTAAAATTTTTCCAGCAATTGTCTGAAGAAACAATCTGAAGTAGCCATTATAATATCAAATAAAGTCTAATTTCAACCAAAAGTTATCAAAAAAGGTAAAAAAGGACACTTCATATTCATCAAAGGAAAAAATTCACCAAGATAAACTGTCAATCCTAAATGTCTATGCTCCCAATGCAAGGGCAGCTACATTCATAAAAGAAACCTTACTAAAGCTCAAAACAAACATTGCACATCACACAATAATAGTAGGAGATTTCAACACCCCTCTCTCATCAATGGACAGATCATGGAAACAGAAAATAAACAGAGACACGGTGAAACTAACATTAGTTATCAACCAAATGGATTTAACAGATATTTATAGAACATTTCATCATAAAACAAAAGAATATACCTGCTTCTCAGCAACTCATGGTCCCTTTTCCAAAATTGACCATATAAGTGGTCACAAAACAGGCCTCAATAGATACAAGAACACTGAAATTATCCCACGCATTCTATCAGATCACTATAGATTAAGGCTCATCTTCAATAACAACAAAAAACAAACAAACAAAAAAATTACAGAATGCCCACTTACCCATGGAAATTGAACAATTGTCTACTCAGTGATAACTTGGTCAAGGAAGAAATAAAGAAATTAAAGACTTTTTAGAGTTTAATGAAAACGAAGGTACAACATAGCCAAACTTATGGGACACAATGAAAGCAGTACGAAGAGGAAAACTCATAGCTTTGAGTGCTTCCAAAAAGAAACAGGAAAGATCATACATTAGAAGCTTTACAGCACACCTAAAAACTCTAGAACAAAAAGCAGCAAATACACCCAAGAGTAGACAGCAGGAACTAATCAAACTCAGAGCTGAAATCAACCAAGTAAAAACAAAAAGAACTATACAAAGGATCAACAAAACCAGGAGCTGGTTCTTTGAGAAAATCAACAATATAAATAAACCCTTAGCCAGACTAACCAGAGGGCACATAGAGTGTATCCAAATTAACAAAATCAGAAATGAAAAGGGAGACCTAACAATAGAATCTGAGGAAATTCAAAAAAATCATCAGATCCTATTACAAAAGCCTATATTCAATAAAACTGGAAAATCTGGATGAAATGACAGTTTTCTAGACAGATACCAGGTACCAAAGTTAAATCAGGAGCAGATAAACCATCTAAGCAGTCCCATAACTCCTAAAGAAATAGAAGCAGTTATTAAAAGTCTCCCAACCAAAAAAAGACCAGGACAAGATGAGTTTAGTGCAGAATTCTATCAGACCTTCATAGAAGACCTAATACCAATACTGTCCAAACTATTCTACAGAAATAGAAACAGAAGGAGCACTACCCAATTCCATCTATGAAGCCACAGTTATGCTTATACCTAAACCCGCAAAGACTCAACAAAGAAAGAGAACTTCAGACCAATTTCCCTTATTAATATCGACACAAAAGTACTCAATAAAATTCTCACAAACCAAATCCAAGAACACATCAAAACAATCATCCATCATGATCAAGCAGACTCCATCCCAGGGATGCAGGAATGATTCAATATATGGAAATCCATCAACTATGTAAACAAACTTGAAGAAAAAAAAACAGATGATCATCTCATTAGATGCTGAGAAATCATTTGACAAAATTCAACACCCCTTCATGATAAAAGTCTTGGAACGATCAGAAATTCAAGGCCCATATCTAAACATAGTAAAAAGCAATATATAGCAAACCAGGAGCCAACATCAAACTAAATGGAGAGAAACTTGGAGCAATCTCACTAAAATCAGGGACTAGACAAGGCTGCCCATTCTCTCCCTATTTATTCAATCTAGTTCTCAAAGTCATAGTTAGATGGTTAACCTAGTCAATATGGTTAATAAAAAGAAGGGCCCAAGTGAGGCTGCTTCAATCTCACTTGGGTGGGAGAAGAAAACAATCACAGGACGCAGAGGGAGGAAGGGATCTGGGTGGAGAGGGGAGTGGGAGGGGAAAAGAGGAACATGATCAGGTATGGGAGATAGTAAAGAAGCCCTGAGGGTCAGCAGAGTGAATGAAAATATGCAACCTGAAGGGGTTGGTGGGAGGGTGGGGGACCCTCTAGAACGTACCAGAGACCTGGGAGGTGAGAGACTCTCAGGACTCAAAGGGAGGGAGCTTAGATGAAAGGCCCTACAGTGGGGGTAGGGAACTTGTAGAGTCCACCTCCAGCAGAAAGACAGGACATCAAGTGGTAGGATGGGGTTGCCATCCCCCAGTCAAAAACTCTGACCCACAATTGTTCCTGTCTGAAAGAACTGTAGGGACAAAGATGGAGAAGAGAGTGGAGGAAAGGAGGCCCAGTGACAGCCCAACTTTGGATCTAACGCAACAGTAGGCTCCGAGGCCTGACACTATTACTGATTCTGTGGTGTGCTTACAGACAGGCACCTAGAATGGCTGTACTCTGAGAGGCCCAACCAGCAGCTGATTGAGACAAAGGCAGATACTTACACCCAACCGTTGGACAGAAGTTGGGAACCTCTGTGGCTGAATTAAGAAAAAGCTTGAATGAATTGAGTAGGAGGGTGACCCTATAGAAAGACCAGCAGTTTCAACTAACCTGGAGCCCTGAGATCTCTCAGACACTGGCCGCCAACCAGGCAGCATACACCAGCTGGGAGAGGTCCCTGACATATATGCACAGAGAACTGCCTGGTCTGGCCTCAGTGGGAGAAGAGGTGCCTAACCCTTAAGACACGCGAGGCCCTAGGGAATAGGGAGGCTTGTTGGGGATGGAAGGAGGAATATACTCTAGGAGACTAGGGTCGGGGTTGGTGGTGCGAGTTGGTGGGGGAGGAATGGGATGAGGAACTGTGGGAGGGCAGACCGGGAGGGGTTCAATGACTGGATTGTGAAAAAAATTACAATAATAAAACAAATTTAAATTTGGAAAAAATAAGTTGAAGAACGGTTGAACAAGACAACCAGTATTGACCTCTAATCTATACAAAAGATGTAGGGGGGGGCAGGGGAAGAATATGTCAGGCATTAAAACAAAAATCAATGCAATGACTCTCTATTTGGATCCCCACATTTCTTCTGCTTCTCCTGGGAATATTCATTTTCTCAGGTCTCTCTTTGTTCCTGGGCTGCAGCTTTGCAGTCCTGCACAGGAGGCTTTCTGCCTCATGCCTCTTTGCAAAGTTCTGTGGACAAGATCATGAAGCCCATGGGACTTTCCTAGCTTGTAGAAGGGAAGTGAAATCTGCAGTCCACTCGCCTGAGCCATTGTGTACGAAAGCCATCGGATTGTCAGAGGAAGTAACTGTGAAGCAGTTACAAGGACAGAAGTCAAGATGACCAGGAAGAATCAACAGACATCCATGACACCAACTGTGATGAACAACGATCATTGTGGAATCTGTCTTCTTCTCACAGTTTCAGGGCAGCTCACTGTCCACCTTAAGAAATGTCATCAGTATTACTCACTATTCCAAGATACTTTGAACATTTTTCATGTGAAATGATCAAGGGATCACTAGGACTAAAACTTATCTACACACAGAGAGAATGGAGAAAGAGACTGTGGTGGTTTGAATGATAAATGCCCCAATAGTCTCCTCCTGTGATTGTTACTTGGTCCCTAAATGGTTGTGCTATTAGGGTAGTGCAGGAGGTATGGACATGCTGAAGGACGTGACCACTATGCGCAGACTCTGAGGACTTAACTCTTACCCTGTTGCAGTTACAATGTCTACTTTGTGCTTGCGTTTGCCTTCAGCTTCCTGCTCCTGGTGAAATTCCTACTCCCTTTTGCTGTTCCTCCACTCTACCATAATGAATTCTTGTTTCTTGGAATCTTAAGCACAAATCAATAAAGGCATTTTTTTTTCTCTAAAAATAAGGGCGGGAGTGTGCAGAGCTAAACAGACAATTGTCAACAGAAGAATTTCTAATGACTGAGAAGCATTTCAAGAAATGCCTGATGTCTTTAATCATCAGGGAAATGCAATCAAAACAATTCAGAGATTCCATCTAAAACCCCTCAGGATGTCTAAGATAAAAGTTTCAGGTGACAGCACATGCCGATGAGGATGTGGAGCCAGGTGGACAATCCTCCCTTGCTAATGGGAGTGCAAAGTTTTACAACCACTTGGGCAATCAATTTGCCAGCTTCTCAGAAAATTGGGAATAGTTCTAGCTCCAGACCCAGCTATACCACTATATCACAGGGACACTGGCTCAACTATGTTTGTAGAAGCTTTCCTCTTAATAGTCAGAATCTGGAAACAACCTAGTGTCCCTCAACAGAAGAATGGATAAAGAAAATTTGGTACATCTACATAATGGGATACTATTCAGCTGTTAAAAATAAAGACATCAATGAAATTTTTAGGCAAATGGGTGGAACTTAAGATTATCCCGAATAATGTAACATAGACCAAGAAAGACATGTATGGTATGTACACACTTACAATTGGACATTAGCCATAAGTGCAGGATAACCGTGCTACAATCCAGAGACCCGGATAATCTGGGTAATAAAGATTGCCCAATGTGTGGATCTCATTCAGAAGAGAAAACAAAATATCCATCAGAGGTGGATGGAGAGAGGGAATTGGGTGGGAGAGGAGGTGAGGAGCAGTATAGGTTGATGATCAGTTATGGGGGGCAGGAGAGGGCTGGGAGTGAGAATGGAAATCAGTGGGGCATCTCTGGGTCTAGCTGGAGACCTGGGATAGGGGAAGGCTACAGGGAGTCTCTGGGGGTGACCCTAGTTGACATTCCTATCAGTGGGTCATATAGAGAATGAAGTAGCCAAGATTTTATCTTACATGCTCACAGGATTTTGGAGACTTGAGTTAGGTAAATCTCAATTTGACTTGCCTTGATAGCAAAGCTCTCCCCAGCAGTTTGCATCATTGTTTTCTTTGTGGATTAAGCAGCTGTGTAGGGACCTTTCATGAGTGAACACAACACATAGTTTGGGTGCCTCTCTTTTATCTCCAGCTCTTTTGGTTACATATATTTTTGTTGTGTGTAATTTTAGGGAAATAAAACATAATAATACATGCCTTTACTATTTCTCATCTGGTGCTCCTTGCTCCAAATCTTGAGATGTGATTACACCACATGGAGTAACCATGCAAAGCAGGACAGTATAATGGAACTGTAGGTGGAAATCTGGAGCGGGCAACAGCAGGATACAGGGGATATGAAGTGAGAAACAGAAAAATAGGAAGGGGGTTCCAAAAGGTCAGTGCAGAAAGAAGAGAGACAAGGAACAAGGTTGTTTGAAAAGATCTCAATTTAATTAATTTTTAATTCATTTAAACTAGTTGAATATATAGCATTTTCTCATTGTAACACTTAGAAGTATAATAGTTTTATATAATATTTCACTTAGTTTAGATTTCCACCTAAGTGACTTCTTCCCACAGATTCTCAACCCTCATCAGAATCTTGTCTGTTTCTATATGTAGTAGATGGTACACAGAGAGCCACAACTCATCCAGGGATAGGAGAATAAGAGACTGAGGTATCCTCAGCCCCATTTAGGGGACATCTATATAGCATTCCCTCCTCTTGGGGCTCAGGGATCATTGCAAAGGGGGACAGAAAGATTGTAAGGGACAGAGACAAAGAGCTACCAGAGAAACCATGTTTTCTGGTATAGCAGTTACACAAATGAACTCACGGCAGCTGTAACAAAATCTGTGCAGATCCAAGCCACACAAAATTCCAGCAAGGAGCTGGGAGCTGGGTATGAAGTCCTACCCTTAGCTGAGGAAGAATGGGAATTGATAGCTGCGGAGAGAGGGGTCATCGCTCTTTAAAAGTGCAGTCTTTGGTGAATTCTCTCCACTGGAAGGCCACACACTGAAGAACACGTGGGCAACACATACGGGACTTAATGGGTTTAAAAACCAAAAAAACCCCTACAGAGTTGGGTGGATATGGAAGCTTGGTTAAATCTGGGGAGTGTTGGAGAAGGTGACAGATATGATCAAAACAAACTGTAAAAACACTTAAAGAACTAATAAAATTAATTAAAAATATTTAATGAAGTCATTGATAAACTTATATTCATTTATCTCCTAAACATTAATTTATATTAAGTGTAATTTGAATTTATTTTAGTCAATACTTTATTATAGTAGATTGCTCTTAGAAGTGAAAGTACTTAGATTCTTCATACTTAGGAATTTGATAAACATGAAGTACATTCTTCCTTCTTCTGTGGTTTATCTGGGAGGGACTGAGCACTATGAAAAGGAATTGATTAAACTTCCCAACATTAAAAACCTGAAGCAAAGTGGATGTGATCTACAATTATGTGTAGAGCTATTATTGAATTAGGTTTTAATTGGGCATAGGCAGTATACGTTTTACCAAGTTCTCTCTTATTGAGTTTATGCAACATCTAATTATTGGTTTGGTCAGTTGGGAGAAGACTCTCGGTGAATAATTTTCCACATTGTGAAGCATAATGAGATAATATTCACATTATCTCATTATGCACCTAAATAATTTCATTTCTGGAGAGAAATGGGGATGAAAAGAATTTTAATGTGACCCAGACCTTCACTTTGGTGGAATTAGACACCTGTACTTTATCATATAGTTTCGGGGAATTTCTTCAGGATCTAGGTCTCTTGACTCTATATAATTAATTCCTAATATTATATTTCAGGTCACACATTTTCTTTAAATCCAGGTATGTTAAGCCAATTCTTAATTTTTCTTCATATATGATGTCCTAGCTGTTATCTTAGGTGTCTCAAAAGTATCCACAACTGGGGACAGCTGAGGTGACCTTAAGCTGTCAGTTGTCCCTGGTTTGATAACAATGCCAATGAGTCTCACAGTCATATACCTGATGGGCAAGCCAGAAAACTCACGGCTTGTTAGATGTCCTCGAGGGTCTTTCCTCTTGCCTCTAGCTTATCACTTATAAATTAGTCAATTTTAGTTTTATTTCCTTTTCTTCTTGCCGGTGTAGCCATGACTCTCCATCTCTCTGGTCTAACTACAGTGAATGACTGTCTTTTCCTGGACATATGTAACTTTGTCACTTGGGCACAACCCTTACTCTCTAAAGCAGAATGGTCTTCAGAGAAAATCACATCTTGGGTAGTTTCCAGTCACAGTACTGATAAACCCAGAACTGTTACCCCTAAGCTGGAACCCTGGTCCTATCATTATTGACCGAGTCTTATCCCTGTTTTCCCATTCAGAATCTTGACCTTACCCTTACTGGGCTTTTGCAGAAACCCTAAGACAGCTTAAAATGTCCTGCTTTTAAATGATGTGTTGTTTCTAAACAGGAATTATGGGATTTGTTCTCTGTATGTGTCTGTTATTAATGAAACACAAAGCATGCTACTACAAAATGTTAGAATTTGAGTTTTCTTGAGCAGCAATCATGGGATTGGTGGTTTTTAAAGTTCTCTCACTCCTGTGTGTCAGGAGATGCCAGATCAAGCTTCGTTTCTTCAGGAAGTCTTCCCTTGGCTGTTAACCACATCCCAGCAGGCTCTTCTGTTCCTCTCTACCCCTCCAAACCTAGACCCTTGTTTCTTGAGTTCTCATTGCTTTCATCTCATTTGTTTTTTCAGTGAGAGTCTCTTTTTCCCCCTTGCAGTTTCTGAGAGAGCAGAACCACTGTTACTTCTGGCTCAAAGCTCTATCTCCTGCCTCAAACGATGTCTGCCTCCTAACGATAAGTGATTTCTAAGTGGATGAGCTACTAAGTGAGAGAACTGGGAATTGAATCTTAGTTGACTCTGAAACTGTCGTCGGCAGTGACAGTATTGTAGCATGCTGTAACGTAAAGTGCCATGCTGAGTGTTCTGCACTTGTCTTGGATATATTCACATGCAAAACAGGAATCTTTAGCTTTTCTAGTGGAATCAGTAATTATGCTTCCATGATTCTGAACATTAATGAAATGGGGCATCATGGTGAGGGAGGCATTTGAGTGCCATGAAAACTTTTGGAGGAGGAGATCCTTATTGGTAGCCAGTGCCATCTGGATTTATGATCTGACTTTGAGGGTCCAGAGGGCAGAAAAGACCCCTGTGTTCCATGATTGAGTGCCTCTGTGCCCAGGTTGTGCCCAGGTAGCAGTGTGACACTAAAGCCTCCTCTGTCTGCTCGCTTATATAGCTTCAAGATGGAATCATCAAAATGGGGGTCAGAGACATAGAATTGGTTCCATTGGCAGAGTTTAAGCAGACCAGGAAGATTAATTTATACAGATGATTTTCTGTTTGCAGTGTGGCATCCAAATCATCTTGGAAGGAAACAGAAGACATTTGGTATTAAAAATAAGGTGGTTGGCTGCTGACGAAATGCAAACTCATCCTCGTGCTTTGCCTCTCCCTTTGCTTTTATTTCCCCATCCAGTTTCTTTCTAACCCCTGTTTCTCTGACTGGGATATGACATAGAATCCTTACTACAATGGCAGTCCTGTGCACAGAGTGTGTAACCACTCCACCTCTTAGAAGACTGAAGTCAGGACTATCCTATCTCTAGGATTTCGACTCTCTTCTACAAGGATTAGAATAATTTCCATAAAAAATGCAGAACTTATTTCAGTGTTTTAATTTATGTCAAACATTGATCATGTTATTTTATGAAATTCGTATAAATTTCACTATAAAATCCTAACTGAACTCTGAACTCTTTTTAATTTGTCTGGCATTTTGTGTATATACTGCTCTTATAGTATGCAGGAAATATCATGATTATATTCTTGTAATTTGTTTGCTGTTTATAGCTGTGATTTTTATACATTTATAAGACAATGAAGTTGTCACTCTCTTTGGAGTCACCTTGGAAAATGATACACAAATTAATCATGGGCTAAGCTGACTTTTATATCTCTATACTAAATTCAAATTTCTGAGGACTAAATGCATGCGCCTATCAGAGAGAAATTATGATGCTTTGAAGCGATTCTCCGTGTAGCCTGAGGTTGTCATAAATTCCACGTGGGCTTGCAGACTTATTGTATTCAATATGTGAGGCTATTTCTTTCCATAAATTTCAGTGCTATAGGGTGAGCACTTGCCTTGCAGTCACTCTGTGACACACAGGCAAGCCTAGCGATAGTGTGTGCCTTTACCTGTGATTATGTCAGGACAGATCCTCCTCAGCCCTGCTTTCCAGTCATCTCACTGTGCAGTTCTACCTCGATGGAGAGGGAGTTGCCCTCTTTACCTAATTTTGCATACAGATATCACAGAGAGCATCATAGTGGAACGAGGCAATGTTTGTCAAGGTGATCAGCTGATTCTGACCATATGACAAATGTTTGCATTATTTAAAATGCAGGTATCCATGAGTCATTGCTGCCTAACCTTTGATGTTGTTATGAATCCATAGGAATGTGTGAATTCTCAGTGAGAGAAAAAAAAAAAGAGTTCCAGTCAGAAACCCTGAAAAGTGTTGCTAATATAAACTTTTAGAGGCATAAAACTTGCATGTATATAGTATTGCATACGGTTGGTCACAATAAATCAGTAAATGTATTTTTAAAGCTACTAAAATCTTTAACATGTATTTTCATTTTGTAATGCAAAAATGAATAATGTCTTCAGCCATTCTTTTATAGAATTTGCCTCATAGTTGTTGAATTAGAAAAATAAAATTCTTATGGAGTTCTGTACCTAAATATATAAATCATAGTGTTATTTTTTGCCACTTCTATCTCGGAGGAAAGTGTTGACTATATTTCAAGAATGAAATATATACAGCACATTGACTTGTGGGATGCCTATGCATTTACCAAGTGGTCGTTTACAGAGTGCCTATTATATATAATATTCTATCCTGAAAAGACAGAAGTGAATAATAAGCTGTTGTTTGCTGGTAGCTCATAGTTGAACTGGAGTAGATAGTGACCCAATTGCATTGTTCTCCATAACACACAGTTCTACATTAATAGCAGAGTTGATGTAAAACGAGACAGTACTGTGGCTTAGGGTTGGTTTATATTTAAGAATGAAGTGGCTCATTTTCCAAGAAGAAATCACAGACGAGTCTTAGAAATGTAAATCTTACTCTGTACTGTAGGGTCATCTGAGAGCATGCATGGAAAACAAGATAAGTGATTCTTTCTGTTAACCTGCTATGTAAATTTTGTGGGGATTCATTGAGCAGGGAGACACATCAGAGGCTGCACTCCTGTGGGAAACAATGGCAAAATGATGAGAAAGGAGCACACGTGATGAGGGAGGACATGGATCTCAAGGTCTAGCTTAGAGTGAGTCACTGGATGATGATTGACAAGCGTCTCATTGTGACCATGAAGTGAAAAGAAGAATTTACGTAAACGTTTTGAAAAAAATGTAGGCACAGTGGGGTGGGCTATTGGTGATTTTTGTTGTTGTTCATTTGCTTTGCTTCAAAAGTGTTTGAAACTGAGAAGTCAAAGTTGAGTTCCAATCTGGATCAAACTGGTCTGCTATTTGGGAGTTATCTTCCAGGCTATTTCCAGCTTTGAGGACCACCTAACTTCCTTCCTTCCTTCCTTCCTTCCTCCTCCTCCCCCCCTCCCTCCCTCCCTCCTCCCTCCCTCCCTCACTCCCTATTTTTTCTTTCCTTTCCTTTTCCTTTCCTGCCCTCCCTCTCCCTCACCTCCCTTCCCCTTCTCTCCCCTCCCCTCCTCCCTTCCCCTTCTCCTTCCCCCTCCTTCCTCCCTCTCCCTCTCTGTTTCTTCTTTCTTTCCTGTTATTTCCATCTTCCACTCTTGAGCTCACAAATCAGTCTTTATTATTCTATGTGAGATGCGATGGTCCATCCCCAGTCAATGATCTTCAATGATCATGCCCTTCTCCAGGGCATCTATTTAAACCCTAGGTTTTGGTTCTTGATGGTATGGGCCTCTTTTGCCAGTTGGCCAAGGGGGAGCGTGAAGGCTCGAGCTGAGATTTAAAATCATCTCAACTGCCTATCTTCCTCCTGGATGTTTACACCGCCTATCTTCCTCCTGGATGCTTACTCTGACGCCATGAGTATCGTCAGCCTGTGAATGTCGCCGAAGCGGTTGTTGAAAAGCTTGAACTCAGCTCTTCGGGCTCTGTACGCGTATACTCCATGTTTGTGCTTTCCCAGAGACCAACTGTCTGCTTGAGGAGGTAAATTTTACCAGGCCAGCTAACTTTCACAGCCCAGCCGGCTAGTGCTTGCTGGGCTTCTCTCTCATGCTGATATTCCTGCTGCTAGGTGCAATACAACAAAACCACAAAAGCCCAGCTCCCAGGAAACACTCTCCCAGGGTTTGGACAACGGGGGGTAAAGGTTTATGTAAGGAAGAGTGTTTAGTGCCAGGCAGTGAGTTCCAGCAGGACACACAGATCGATAAAAGGCTACAGGAATAGGTGTGGACTAAGAACAGAGAGGTTATGGACTCTGAAAAAGCACTATATTTACAGTTCATGTATGTAAACTATTTTGTGACGCTAAACTTAGGGGCAATGCATCATTATCCAATGCAGCTGTTCATTAATATTAGGTCAACATCCATAATTGATGTAATGAATGAAGTATCTAATTTTCCCCTTATGAAAATAGTTTTTTCTCATGTAATATATTCAAATTATGGTTTCTCTTCTCTCTACCTCTCCCAAGTTCTCCCCCCATCCAGATCTCATTAGAAAAAAGTTATATGAGATGATAATTATTTATATTATATGTTATATATTAATGTTATGTAATTGATATTGCATTATATATAATTACATATTAATTATTTAATGTATAATTAATAGCAACATCAATTATTATATTAATATTAATATGACATATTACATGATTGATGTTATGTGATAAATATATGTTATATATAAATTTATGTAAATATATTTTTTATTTATATATATATATATATATATATAAAACTAACACACTAGAATTGCACAAAACAAATAGAAGGATAAGAGCCCAAGAACCAGAGAGCCACTCATTTGCCCACTTGGGAATTCCATAAAAACACTTAACTGGTAGCCATAATATACACAAAGGATCTATATAGTAAAAAGAGAAATGAAAAAATATGAGTAAAGTAAAATTAAAATATTGAAATTTATCAGAAAGAAAGAGCCCTGACATGACATTATAAGACAAGGTCACTCCAAAGATGCTGTTCTGTTGGACATTTACTGCTGGCATGCAGCCTACCATTAACAGTAGTTAGTTTCCCTGTAAGACAACCTTGGAGGAAACTAAAGTTTCATTTGCAATGGTTATCTATTAGAGGTTGATTTTGGATTAGGGATGGGGACATGTGTCCTTAGATTTTGACTACTAATTGAAGTTCTGAATATAGTTAATACATAATAAATGAATCAGACATAAGAGTATAGTACAATTTTAAGACTAACCTATTAGCTCACCCTGTGTTACATACTAGTTCTGAAGAATTGATAGGGTTTTAGGGTGAGTTACAAGATTCTCCACAGGCAAAGCCATAGTTTGTATCAACCATAGCCCACAAATCTATGCATGTATGTATGTATGTATGTATGTATGTAGGTAGGTAGGTAGGTAGGTAGATAGATAGATAGATAGATAGATAGATAGATAGATAGATAGATAGATATTGTGACAAGTGGATAAATTGTCTTCAGTTCTTTTAAAATTAATACTTTCAACCATGTTGAACATATTTCAGTAAGACTCTTAGAAACTGGATAGCATGCTATTCTAAGCTTCTCTGTGATAGTGAACCAAAAAAAAAAAAAAAGAAAAAAAGAAAAAGAAAGAAAGAAAAGAAAAAAAAGAAAGTACTGATGGTTTTGGGGTGGTGTAATCTACTATCTAGTTTTGTTTCTGTAGCCATACAGAGAGCCAAGAATAAGTTACTGTATTTCAATATTGTAGTCAGCTTGTATCAGGTCATTCCTTCTTCAGTAATGACTATGTATGTTTCGATGCTTTAATCTAATCATATGGCAAAACTAAAGGAGAGTTATGTCAGTGCAGAGTGTATGAGAAGGTTGGCCAATAACATCATGAGCACTGCTCTTATTAATAGAGTTTATAGCACTATGACTTATTGTTGGTGTCTTGGAACATGAAGCTAGTAGTATTTTATATTTATAAAATCAATCTACCGTCATTATTTTTAAGGATAGTTTACTAGCATGGTTCTCTTTAGGTGCCTGTAAACTTTTTCATATCATAGACTAACACCTTTCTATTCCTAAAATTTGTGCACACCACTTCCACATTAATACATTTTTTTTTCTTTGAAGGAATTAACAAAATGTTCTTGGTGCTCTGGAACTTTCTGTTTTGACTTTGAGAGTAGAAGTCAGGGTGAGCTAAGATCAAGAAAAAATAATTTATTACCTATTCATTTTTAAAATATCCTCAGAAAATTTCTGATTTAGAAACAATTCTTTCATAATCTTGCTATTAATTTCTAATGAATTTAATGAATCAAAGATAGAGTTAGAAAAATGGCAGTCTATAGATATATTTTGATTTGGTTTATAATGTTCATATTCTTTATGATTCTTTGATACTGTACTTGTATTAAAATTTTGTTGTCAAAGTTTAAAATTAATTTTAACTATCATAACATGCATCCTTACCTCTGTTCTTAGATATTCTGGCCTCTGGTTTTTCTGGAACATGTCACCATTTCTCCTTCTTCTGTTTCTTTAAGCTGATTTTTATTCTACCTGGAATTCTCTGCCCTTAGAGTTAGTCCATCTGCATCCCCATATTCAAGTCTTCACTACAAGTCCACTTTCTCTCTGAGGCCATGCCCCAGGCCTCCGCGGGAACCAACTAATAAGTGCTAAGTGCCTTTATTTTATTCCTCCATCGTCTTTCTTTCCACGGAAGTTTTTGTCTCCTAATATTCCATGAGATTTACTTGTACATGTACTATTTGTATTTTCTCTTCCCAATATATTATATGTGGTATTTATTTTTATTTTATTTATTATGTATGACAGGCAATAGGATTAGTAATAAGTAGGTCACTTGCAGAGTAACTGCCTGACATATACAAAGCAGTGAGTTTGATCCCCAGCCCTCCCACCACAAGGATCAAGGAAGAAAGTGCAGGGAATTTGCATGTTTAGTTAAAAAATAAAATGGGAGATAAAAATTTTATGTTGTATGACTTATTTTTATGTTAAATATATAAAATGTATATGACTATTAATTCATTTGTTATCTTTCTGATATCTTCCTTTTGAATGACAGACTTCTCCTCTAAATAGTTACAAACACAACCTTATTTAAAATTCAAAGATCCGAAGGATCATTGAACCTTGCACTAATAAAAATCAGGTAAAGGTTGCAGATTACATTAATAATAAGTACCTTGTATAGAAGAGTGGAAGTCATTGATTTTACAGTGGAGCTTTATAACCACCCAATTTACCAAGTCACAAACATATGATCCTCATGGATATCTTCAGAGAATGGGAACCTGAGTTGGTTACGATTTTATTACTTCAGGAGAGGCATGCATATAGCCGTGGATAGTAAAGCAAGCGATGCCAGTCAATTAGGGTAGTATTAGATATGCACCCTTGGCCTCTGGTGCAAGTTTATCTTCTAATAGTAAATGTTTTGCACTGTTTATAAAATTGGAGGCAGATGACACATGTGTGGAGACAAGCCAGCCATCCGTACTTTCTACCCAGAAACAAATCACAAAAATATTTGACATTTACTAAGGAAAATGTCATAAGGTAAATAGTAAAATTATGAAATATTGGTTTTATTTACCTGACATTTTATAAAACAATGTCTAGCAGTAACTAATACTGACAGAAATGGACACTTTGGTCACTATCCAGAGACACTCTTTTTGATATTCTCCTATATTTTTCCTGTATTTTTATTTTTTTACATGTTTTTGAGTATTTTTAGATTTGCAACACAATTCTGTGATAATTCTAGCCATAAACAAAGTTTACATTTAGGATTATTTTATGTGTTTTTATAGTGTAACAACTTGTGTCATAATTAAAAAATTGAGCAACTTAAATTATTTTATTAAGTTGCAATTATTAATTTCACAACACTACAGCTAGGGTAGGACAACTGAGCTGCACTGAAATTTCAATTACACAAAGGCATTCTTAGTCTTCGATTTGGAAGCCTGCCAGATAGAGACTTTATTAGGCAGCCAGGGCAGCTGACAAGTCACTCAACGGGGAGCTGCTGGCTTAGTCAGATATATCTTCAGGCACATGTAGCCTTCCTAGGTTTGTTCTTTGTTTCTGTTTTGCAGAGATTACTCAATTGTTTTAAATTAAAGTTACATATATATATATATATATATATATATATAATCTAAAACCCACTGAAATTTCTATTGATTGTACTTCCTGTGCTTCTAAGTGAGGAATTAATAAAAGCTTGGGACATCTTTATTTCTAAAGAAACTGATAGTGGAGAGTATCTTTACTTTCTTAAACATATTATGTCCTTTATTGATAAATGTCCCTTTCATTGATTCTTTTATCTTTCAATTAATTTCTTATACTTCTTTATTGCCAAATAATATTGGCAATGTTGTCATAATCATTTTACATAGTAGTGAACTGACATGATTTAAAGACCTGTTGTAAAAATAAATGCCTATGTGTAATTGCTACCTACAAGCAATGAGTAGGTGCTGAGTAAATGACCCCCAGCATCCCTAAGTACTGCTTCAAATTTGGGTAGCAATTATTTATGCTCCTGGAAAATAGGAAAGCAAAAGGAATAGCCTCCAAAGAATTAGGATGATGGTGCACAGCAGGCCAGAAACAGGATCTCCATCCACTGACCACCCTCAGACATGTGTGGTGAGCAGGAAGCCATTGGGTATGTTTTATATTTTCAGAAGGGAAGTTTTGACTAAGGGAATGCAATAGAATCAGGTTCTCATTCCCGTTGCTTGGCAAAGGTCTGTAAGAGGAGGAGGCAGGCATGATTCTTGGCCTTACAAGTCTGCTGGGTCTCCAGTTGTGGTGCCTTCTGATAGGTGGGGAATTACCAGCTTACTGACAAGCAAACTTTGCTTGTGGATTAAAAGTGATAATGGATCAGATTGATGCGTTTGGTCAGGGAAGCAGAATTTAAGACTTGATCCAACTGCTTACTCTGTATGATCTTGTTTACAACAGTTTAAAATTTAGTATTTGCATAAGTACTAAACTTTAAGTAACTCATTTGAGCAGAGCGTATAGTCCATGTGTTTCATTCGTGGCCACTGTTGGTCTAGCAATGGGGTTTTGATCCTTACAGCTAGCCACCTTGAGAAATAGTCTGGTTTGGAAGGGTTTGATACTTGCCTTCTTATTAGAGGACAGACACCAAAAACTGTCTCACTTGTTCTGGTGTCTCTGATATCAGACCAGAAGCATGCCCATGTGTTTGGCAGTTAGTGAGGTAAATCAAATGACCATCCCACACTTGGCTCCAAGATGGCGGAACACTGATATTTGTGGGTAGCCATAACTCTCAATTTAACTTCAGGGTTTGATTACTGACACTGGGTGAGTCTGGTCAAAAATCAGATTATAAACTGAACTTTATTTAATAGAAAAAATGTTTAAAAGCTATTAGTGTTATGAGCCATGATTCTTCTATTGCTATATATATATATATATATATATATATATATATGTATATATATATATAGTGTGTGTGTGTGTGTGTGTGTGTGTGTGTACACGCATGCGTGCATGTTTTATGTATGTGCTTGTTTTGGTGTGTGCATCCATGCATATATATGTGGAGGCCCGAAGACCAGGGCCAAATGTTTTCCACCTTATTCTTCAAGACATGTCTGTCACTAAATGGAGCTCACAATCACTTGGCCCCACTGATTGGACAGCGAATTCCAAGTATTCTCCTATCTCTGCCACAGCAGCAAGCACTGCTGATGCTGATGCAGACATGTATGGCCACACCCAGCCTTTACCTGGTGTTGAGACACTGACTCAGGCTCTTCTGCTCACACAGCACGTACTGTACCAGATAAAGCATCTCCTTAGCCTTCTCCTTTGTTTTTATTAACATGTGAAATTGGAATGCATGCATAGTTAATCATGTTCTTGGTGAATATGGACCATCAAGGGAACTTATAGTTTTAATATCTGAATACTCTCTGGGCATATTTCTTTTTTTTTTTTTTTTTTTTTTTTTATTAACTTGAGTATTTCTTATATACATTTCAAATGTTATTCCTTTCCCGGTTTCCGGCAAACATCCCCTCCCCCTCCCTTCCTTATGGGTGTTCCCCTCCCCCCCTCCCCCATTGCTGCCCTCTCCCCAACAGTCTAGTTCACTAGGGGTTCAGTCTTAGCAGGACCCATGGCTTCCCCCCCTTCCACTGGTGCTCTTACTAGGATATTCATTGCAACCCTCGAGGTCAGAGTCCAGGGTCAGTCCATGTATAGTCTTTGGGTAGTGGCTTAGTCCCTGGAAGCTCTGGTTGGTTGGCATTGCTGTATATATGGGGTCTCGAGCTCCTTCAAGCTCTTCCAGTTCTTTTCTCTGATTCCTTCAACAGGGGTCCTGTTCTCAGTTCAGTGGTTTCCTGCTGGCATACGCCTCTGTATTTGCTGTATTCTGGCTGTGTCTCTCTCATGAGCGATCTGCATTCACATTTTGATCATCCGTCTTGAGTTTCATTTGTTCTAGGCATCTAGGGTAATTCAAGCATTTGGGCTAATAGCCACTTATCAATGAGTACATACCATGTATGTCTTTCTGTGATTGGGTTAGCTCACTCAGGATGATAGTTTCCAGTTCCAACCATTTGCCTCACAATTTCACAAAGCCATTGTTTTTTGATAGCTGAGTAATATTCCATTGTGTAGATGTACCACATTTTCTGTATCCATTCCTCTGTTGAAGGGCATCTGGGTTCTTTCCAGCTTCTGGCTATTATAAATAAGGCTATGATGAACATAGTGGAGCACGTGTCTTTTTATAGGTTGGGGCATCTTTTGGGTATATGCCCAGGAGAGGTATAGCTGGATCCTCAGGCAGTTCAATGTCCAATTTTCTGAGGAACCTCCAGACTGATTTCCAGAATGGTTGTAGCAGTCTGCAACCCCACCAACAATGGAGGAGTGTTCCCCTTTCTCCACATCCTCGCCAGCATCTGCTGTCACCTGAGTTTTTGATCTTAGCCATTCTCACTGGTGTGAGGTGAAATCTCAGGGTTGTTTTGATTTGCATTTCCCTTATGACTAACGATGTTGAACATTTCTTTAGGTGTTTCTCAGCCATTCGCATTCCTCAGCTGTGAATTCTCTGTTTAGCTCTGAACCCCATTTTTAATAGGGTTATTTGCCTCCCTGCTGTCTAACTTCTTCAGTTCTTTGTATATTTTGGATATAAGCCCTCTATCTGTTGTAGGATTGGTAAAGATCTTTTCCCAATCTGTTGGTTGCCGTTTTGTCCTAACCACAGTGTCCTTTGCCTTACAGAAGCTTTGCAGTTTTATGAGATCCCATTTGTCGATTCTTGATCTTAGAGCATAAGCCATGGGTGTTTTGTTCAGGAAATTTTTTCCAGTGCCCATGTGTTCCAAATGCTTCCCTAGTTTTTCTTCTATTAGTTTGAGGTATCTGGTTTGATGTGGAGGTCCTTGATCCACTTGGACTTAAGCTTTGTACAGGGTGATAAGCATGGATCGATCTGCATTCTTCTACATGTTGACCTCCAGTTGAACCAGCACCATTTGCTGAAAATGCTATCTTTTTTCCATTGGATGGTTTTGGCTCCTTTGTCAAAAATCAAGTGCCCATAGGTGTGTGGGTTCATTTCTGGGTCTTCAATTCTGTTCCATTGGTCTATCTGTCTGTCTCTGTACCAATACCATGCAGTTTTTATCACTATTGCTCTGTAATACTGCTTGAGATCTGGGACAGTGATTCCCCTGAAGTCCTTTTTTTTATTGTTGAGGATAGTTTTAGCTATCCTGGGTTTTTTGTTATTCCAGATGAATTTGCAAATTGTTCTGTCTAACTCTTTGAAGAATTGGATTGGTATTTTTGATGGGGATTGCATTGAATCTGTAGATCGCTTTTTGGTAGAATGGCCATTTTATTATATTAATCCTGCCAATCCATGAGCATGGGAGATCTTTCCATCTTCTGAGATCTTCTTCAATTTCTTTCTTCAGAGTCTTGAAGTTCTTATTGTACAGATCTTTCCCTTGCTTGGTTAAAGTCACCCCGAGGTACTTTATATTATTTGGATCTATTATGAAGGGTGTCATTTCCCTAATTTCTTTCTCGGCCTGTTCCTCTTTTGTGTAGAGGAAGGCTACTGATTTATTTGAGTTAATTTTATACCCAGCCACTTTGCTGAAGTTGTTTATCAGCTTTAGTAGTTCTCTGGTGGAACTTTTGGGATCACTTAAATATACTATCATATCATCTGCAAATAGTGATATTTTGACTTCTTCTTTTCCGATCTGTATCCCCTTGACCTCCTTTTGTTGTCTGATTGCTCTGGCTAGAACTTCAAGAACTATATTGAATAAGTAGGGAGAGAGTGGGCAGCCTTGTCTAGTCCCTGATTTTAGTGGGATTGCTTCAAGTTTCTCTCCATTTAGTTTAATGTTAGCAACTGGTTTGCTGTATATGGCTTTTACTATGTTTAGGTATGGGCCTTGAATTCCTATTCTTTCCAGGACTTTTATCATGAAGGGGTGTTGAATTTTGTCAAATGCTTTCTCAGCATCTAATGAAATGATCATGTGGTTTTGTTCTTTCAGTTTGTTTATATAATGGATCACGTTGATGGTTTTCCGTATATTGAACCATCCCTGCATGCCTGGGATGAAGCCTACTTGATCATGGTGAATGATTGTTTTGATGTGCTCTTGGATTCGGTTTGCCAGAATTTTATTGAGTATTTTTGCATCGATATTCATAAGGGAAATTGGTCTGAAGTTCTCTTTCTTTGTTGGGTCTTTGTGTGGTTTAGGTATAAGAGTAATTGTGGCTTCATAGAAGGAATTTGGTAGTGCTCCATCTGTTTCAATTTTGTGGAATAGTTTGGATAATATTGGTACGAGGTCTTCTATGAAGGTCTGATAGAATTCTGCACTAAACCCGTCTGGACCTGGGCTCTTTTTGGTTGGGAGACCTTTAATGACTGCTTCTATTTCCTTAGGAGTTATGGGGTTGTTTAACTGGTTTATCTGTTCCTGATTTAACTTCGGTACCTGGTATCTGTCTAGGAAATTGTCCATTTCCTGCAGATTTTCAAGTTTTGTTGAATATAGGCTTTTATAGTAAGATCTGATGATTTTTTGAATTTCCTCTGAATCTGTAGTTATGTCTCCCTTTTCATTTCTGATTTTGTTAATTTGGACACACTCTCTGTGTCCTCTCGTTAGTCTGGCCAAGGGTTTATCTATCTTGTTGATTTTCTCAAAGAACCAACTTTTGGTTCTGTTGATTCTTTCTATGGTCCTTTTTGTTTCTACTTGGTTGATTTCAGCTCTGAGTTTGATTATTTCCTGCCTTCTACTCCTCCTGGGTGTATTTGCTTCTTTTTGTTCTAGAGCTTTTAGGTGTGCTGTCAAGCTGCTGACATATGCTCTTTCCTGTTTCTTTCTGCAGGCACTCAGCGCTATGAGTTTTCCTCTTAGCGCAGCTTTCATTGTGTCCCATAAGTTTGGGTATGTTGTATCTTCATTTTCATTAAATTCTAAAAAGTCTTTAATTTCTTTCTTTATTTCTTCCTTGACCAGGTTATCATTGAGTAGAGCATTGTTCAATTTCCACGTATATGTGGGCATTCTTCCCTTATGGTTATTGAAGACCAGCTTTAGGCCGTGGTGGTCCGATAGCACGCATGGGATTATTTCTATCTTTCTGTACCTGTTGAGGCCCGTTTTTTGACCAATTATATGGTCAATTTTGGAGAAAGTACCATGAGGAGCTGAGAAGAAGGTATATCCTTTTGCTTTAGGGTAGAACGTTCTATAAATATCCGTTAAGTCCATTTGGCTCATGACTTCTCTTAGTCTGTCTACGTCTCTGTTTAGTTTCTGTTTCCATGATCTGTCCATTGATGAGAGTGGGGTGTTGAAATCTCCTACTATTATTGTGTGGGGTGCAATGTGTGTTTTGAGCTTTAGTAAGGTTTCTTTTACGTATGTAGGTGCCCTTGTATTTGGGGCATAGATATTTAGGATTGAGAGTTCATCTTGGTGGATTTTTCCTTTGATGAATATGAAGTGTCCTTCCTTATCTTTTTTGATGACTTTTAGTTGAAAATTGATTTTATCTGATATTAGAATGGCTACTCCAGCTTGCTTCTTCTGACCATTTGCTTGGAAAGTTGTTTTCCAGCCTTTCACTCTGAGGTAGTGTCTGTCTTTGTCTCTGAGGTGAGTTTCCTGTAGGCAGCAGAATGCAGGGTCCTCGTTGCGTATCCAGTTTGTTAATCTATGTCTTTTTATTGGGGAGTTGAGACCATTGATGTTGAGAGATATTAAGGAATAGTGATTATTGCTTCCGGTTGTATTCATATTTGGAAGTGAGGTTATGTTTGTGTGCTTTTCTTCTCTTTGTTTTGTTGCCAAGACGATTAGTTTCTTGCTTCTTCTAGGGTATAGCTGGCCTCCTTATGTTGGGCTTTACCATTTATTATCCTTTGTAGTGCTGGATTTGTAGAAAGATATTGTGTAAATTTGGTTTTGTCATGGAATATCTTGGTTTCTCCATCTATGCTGATTGAGAGTTTTGCAGGATACAGTAACCTGGGCTGGCATTTGTGTTCTCTTAGGGTCTGTATGACATCAGTCCAGGATCTTCTGGCCTTCATAGTTTCAGGCGAAAAGTCTGGTGTGATTCTGATAGGTCTGCCTTTATATGTTACTTGACCTTTTTCCCTTACTGCTTTTAATATTCTTTCTTTATTTTGTGCGTTTGGTGTTTTGACTATTATGTGACGGGAGGTGTTTCTTTTCTGGTCCAATCTATTTGGAGTTCTGTAGGCTTCTTGTATGCCTATGGGTATCTCTTTTTTTAGGTTAGGGAAGTTTTCTTCTATGATTTTGTTGAAGATATGTACTGGTCCTTTGAGCTGGGAGTCTTCACTCTCTTCTATACCTATTATCCTTAGGTTTGATCTTCTCATTGAGTCCTGGATTTCCTGTATGTTTTGGACCAGTAGCTTTTACCGCTTTACATTATCTTTGACAGTTGAGTCAATGATTTCTATGGAATCTTCTGCTCCTGAGATTCTCTCTTCCATCTCTTGTATTCTGTTGGTGAAGCTTGTATCTACAGCTCCTTGTCTCTTCTTTTTGTTTTCTATATCCAGGGTTGTTTCCATGTGTTCTTTCTTGATTGCTTCTATTTCCATTTTTAATTCCTTCCACTGTTTGATTGTGTTTTCCTGTAATTCTTTCAGGGATTTTTGTGTCTCCTCTCTTTGGGCTTCTACTTGTTTATTTATGTTTTCCTGGAATTCTTTCATGCATTTTTGCGATTCCTCTCTGTAGGCTTCTACTTGTTCTCTAAGGAAGTTCATCATGTCTTTCTTGAAGTTCTCCAGCATCATGGTTAAATATGATTTTGAATCTAGATCTTGCTTTTCTGGTGTGTTTGGATATTCCGTGTTTGCTTTGGTGGGAGAATTGGGCTCCGATGATGCCATGTAGTCTTGGTTTCTGTTGCTTGGGTTCCTGCGCTTGCCTCTCGCCATCAGATTATCTCTAGTGTTACTTTGTTCTGCTATTTCTGACAGTGGCTAGACTGTCTTATAAGCCTGTGTCTCAGGAGTGCTGTAGATCTGTTTTCCTGTTGTCTTTCAGCCAGTTATGGGGACAGAGTGTTCTGCTTTCGGTCGCGTAGTTTTTCTTCTCTACAGGTCTTCAGCTGTTCCTGTGAGCCTGTGTCTTGAGTTCACCAGGCAAGTTGTTTGTAGCAGAAAAGTTTGTCTTACCTGTGGTCCCCAGGCTCAAGTTTGCTCACGGGGTGTTGCCTATGAGCTCTCCACGGCCGCAGCAGCCAGGAAGATCTGCGCCGCCCCTTCCGGGAGGTTCCGTGCACCAGGGTTCCAGATAGCTTTTGTTTTCCTCTGGGGTCAGTACTGTGTGCAGCGTGCAGTCTCTTCTGGTTTCCCAGGCGTGTCCGCCTCTCTGAAGGTTTAGCTCTCCCTCCCACGGGATTTGGGTGCAGAGAGCTGTTTATCCGTCGGTCCCTTCAGGTGCGGTGTCTCAGACGCAGTGGATCTGCTGCTCCTGGGCCCTCCTCTCTGGTACCCAGAGGCCGTGTTATGCAGTACCCTCCTGGGCCAGGGATGTGGGCAGAGGTGGGCGGCGTTGGTGGTCTCCTCCGCTCTGCTGCCTCAGGAGTGCCCGCCCGACCAGGCGGCGAGAACTCCTCTCCAGGGGGCCTGGGAGCAGAGAGCTGCTGCAGGCCGGGATTCTCCGCTGGTCCGGGACTCTGGCCAAACACCGGAAGTGTCCGGCCCCAGAGGAACTCCGCCTCTGTGTGACCCGAGATCACCAGGCAAGTCGTTTGTAGCAGAAAAGTTTGTCTTACCTGTGGTCCTCAGGCTCAGGTTTGTTCGCGGGGTGTTGCCTATCCATATTTCTTAATATATGAGAAAACCTGGCTGTGATTAGAGTGTAGAATTGTTGAGCCAAAAACTATATTGTTAACAAAGTACTAAAGGCCATTTATGCTAAAAGGAAAAGAATGTTAAATGGATAAATCATGAAGATAGAAAATGTGCTTCTATTCTTTGAAATATGTTTTTTCTGAACCATAGATATTTAAACATTACATTTCTCAAGATGTTTAAGATCATCTTAATTTCTCATAGAAAGGTCAAGAAGGCAAAAATGAATTAAAACTAAAATATAAACCATACAGACTTGCTTAGTTACTATCCTGACCCACACATATTTATTAAGAAGAGAAGCACACTCTAAGAGAGGCAAACTCAAGGGAGTCAGTTATTATGAAGGCAGTGTAATGTATTCCTGCACAGACCCAGGGTGCATAAGCCAGCCACTCCATGGAGCTGCTTGACGTCTTGAGACATTTACCAGGCATGAAATATCTGAGACTGAGTTGTGCCTGGCATGACATACTGTTACATAGTAATCATTTCTATTCGTAAAAGAAAAACACTCTAGTGAATAAAACTATAATGTAGGGAATTCAGAAACTCAGAAAGTCAGTCACTTACTACAATTTCCAAGAATTGTGTGCTATGTACAACTGTATGTTGCATGCATTAATACAACTAGCAACACGGTAGCTTTTCTTTTTATAACATCTTTTTTTTTTTTATTAACTTGAGTATTTCTTATATACATTTCGAGTGTTATTCCCCTTCCCGGTTTCTGGGCAAACATCCCCCTAATCCCTCCCCCTCCCTTCTTTATGGGTGTTCCCCTCCCCATCCTCCCCCCATTGCCGCCCTCCCCCAACAATCTAGTTCACTGGGGTTCAGTCTTAGGGGCAGGGACCCAGGGCTTCCCCCTTCCACTGGTGCTCTTACTAGGCTATTCATTGCTACCTATGAGGTCAGAGTCCAGGGTCAGTCCATGTATAGTCTTTGGGTAGTGGCTTAGTCCCTGGAAGCTCTGGTTGCTTGGCATTGTTGTACATATGGGGTCTCAGAGCCCCTTCAAGCTCTTCCAGTTCTTTCTCTGATTCCTTCAACAGGGTCCTATTCTCAGTTCAGTGGTTTGCTGCTGGCATTCGCCTCTGTGTTTGCTGTATTCTGGCTGTGTCTCTCAGGAGCGATCTACATCCGGCTCCTGTCGGCCTGCACTATAACATCTTAACCATAAACACACCAGGAAGATATTGTTCTGTAAGACAGCAACAGCTACTGCATCGGAGACCAGGGAAGATAATGGCAACTTGTCAACTGCATTATAATTACCAGGGACTCCCATTGTATGTTAACTCTGCCATTGATCAAATGTTCTCGTGTGGTGCAGGACAACATTTCCTTTCATTCATACATAAATATATTTTAAATGTGTTGTAATATGTCCTCTACATTAAGTCTACATGTTTGCATGTCTCTCAATGCTCTTAATGAATTGTTCACACTGTCATATGAGTGCACAGTGTTCTGTAAGTCAGTTAACTGACTTGTTTGAATGGGAATTGAGGTTTTTCCAGCTTCTCACTGTAGTAAGTTCACAACTAACCTCACAGTATGTGTCTTAGCAAATTGATCTGAAAACTTTGTAGCATATATTTTTTGAAATTGAGTTACTGATAGGAAGTAATCTCTTAGCCCATCTTCTTCCTTTTAGAACTTTTCAGTTGCCAGACTCCTCTCAGTCAGGGACCCTGATCACATGGCACTGCCTGACTGGAAACCTTCATTTGTCTTATCAGGCTGATACCCAGGACCATTCCACATGATAAGGAGAAACTTGATCCATATTCTTCACCGGTACAATTGTGGAAGGAAATTTCACAAATCTAGTGAAAGAGAGAATACCCTGTCAAGTACAAGAGACCTACAGAACACCAGGAAAACAATACCAGAAAAAAAATTCTACATGTTTTTTCACTACATGTTACAAATATTTCACTACAAGATGTAGTTAAATATCACAAACCCCAAATAAAGAGTATTGAAAGCTGCAAGGAATAAAAGTGAAGTCATCTACACAGGCAGGTCTGTTAGGGAACATCAGTTCAACACACAGTTTTAAAGCCAAATAGGCCTGGAAAGAGTGCAAGTCACAAAGACCACATCTGTCTACCCCTACTATTATACCTAGCAAAACTATTGAAACCAAAGGAGAAATAAAGTCTCTCCATCATGAAAAGAAATTCAAAGAAATTTTTCCTACTAAGCCACACATACAGAGGCTACTAGAGGGAATGCTTGAATCTGAAGATTACAAACACATTCAAGGGGTCACAGGGAACACATAAACAATATTTAAAAAGCACTACAAAATAAAAATGACAGGAACTAGTAAATATCTTTAAATAGTAATTAATATGAATGATCTCAATTTTCCAAAAAGAAGATTCCAATTAATAGATTGTAGGCAAAAACAGTATTCATATTTTTGATGCCTCCTTAAAACATACTGCACTAGTGTGTTGAAAGGATGGAAAGTATATTCTAATCAAATAAAAAAGAACCAAGAAACAAGCAAGTATAGCTGTTCCTACAGCTTCCAAAATAGATGTCAGCACAAAACTGGTCAGAATAAATAAGGATGGATATTTCATATTCTTTAAATGAAAAACCCACCAGGAGGATATTATAACACAAAACAGAGACATATATGTTGTATATAATAAATATATAATTCATAATATAGGATATATAATGAATAATATATAATTATTGTATAATAACAAACATATACCATATAATGAATATATAATAAATAATATATAACATATAACCTTATATAATGTCTAATATATTAGAACCTATAATTTTTAATGTACAATCTATAACATATTATATATACGTTATATACAACAAAATATATAACATATAATGACATGTAACATAACATAATATATAAACATGATATATGATATATGATGTATAATGTGATGTGATATGTGATATAGGAAATTACAGTATATAATATATAACATAACATATGATAAACATAATACATAATATACAATAAATAACATATATTATATAACAAGATAAAGGAAATATTATATAATAAATAATGAATATGTGATTAACATATTACATGTGATATTAATAAATTGCACTATGTGATATGTTGTATAAACTATATAATATATAATAATGTATAGTATATAATACACAATATATAATATACAATATATAATGATATATAAGTACAGAGACAGTTAATTTTACGAAATATAAACTGTTAGATCTAAAGCCACATTTATTTCACACAGTGATTATGAGTGATTTTAATACTCTTCAAATGAAAGCATTTTTAGAAAAATAAATCTAAACAGAGAAACTCTGGAGTTATACAAGATAGACCACATATTAGGATATGAAGCCTGTCTCAATAAGTATAGGAAAATGGAAAGCATTGTGCCTTGGCACAGTGGAATATAGGCAGGTTGCATCAGTACTAGAACCTACAAGAGATAGGCATACTCAAACAACACACTACGGGGTGATAATCGGTTCAAGGAAGATATCAAGGAGAAAAATTTAAATCCTTAGAATTTAATCAAAATTAAAAATGTTTGATGCATATTTGCAAAGTTCTCTCTTCATATTACAGTTTATGTTCTCACTTTCAGTGCATGCGAGTACCTGAAATCATTTATGTCTTCCATTTTCTCATTCACAACACCTAGATTATCAATTTGCAGATAACATTTAAGTTTGTATTTAAACTCAGCTTCTCAGTGGTAGTGAACCTTTCCACTGGCTTACTGTATCGTAGGTGGTAGCCAGGACTATGTGCATCTATATTCCTGTGACTGACTTTCTTGGAAAAACGTCAGTTTTCTTAATTAATTTAAGTTCATATAATTGTATTGTAAATGAATAATCTTTATTACTTAACAATTTCCTCAGAGTGTTTCGTTTGACTTTATTTCTGAAGTTTCAAATTTATATAATAAAATACAGCTATCATTTTCTTTCTGACTTCTGATTTCTCTTTTTTTATTTTACATGATGAGCAAGCTGTAATAGTCTTCAGTTTTTCCTTATAGTTTAACTGTCACTGCGTACATGAATAATTAATACTGTCTATGATAAATCTTCAGTTCTTAGCCCCCAAACGGGGCAAAGGATGTAGGGGGTCTCAGTGGAGCCAAAGTGTGACTAATAACCTAAGAATTCTGGAGTAGAAGGTGCTAATAGTGAACATCCCTGGTGCAGTGAAGATGCTATTCTTTGTGAACCCAACTTAGAAATAGTAGGACAGGGATCAAGAGAAAGGAAGAAATAATCACAACTTGTACTTAAAGGTGACCAAAATTAAAAAACAGTATTCAGATGTATTACAAATATCAAGCCATCAAATAGTTATGTCTATTTTATATAAGAAGACAATTTAAATAAAAAAATGTATTTTAAACAACTAGTTTTTGATTTAAAAAAAAATCCAATCTGAGGTAAAACAGCATGGTATAATAAAACAATACTGGAAGCAATTGATTGAGATTCTGAATATATGTATATATATATACATATATATGTATATATAATTTTAATTTTTCCTCCCTCCGTGTGTATGTGTGTGTATGTATGTATGTATGTATGCATGTATATATGTATACACATAAACATATATATGGTGGCGTGTGGAGGCAAGAGTTTAACATTGGGTGTTTTTCTTAATTGTTTCTCTGCTTCTCTGTTCTGGACCAGCATGTCATTCTTCAGAGAAAAAGAGGACCAGGAGATCAGATGTTAAAATGGATAGAAGATAAAGTTAGGATTGGGAAGTTTGACACAAGCTGTCTTATACTAGGCAAACTTATTAAGAATTATGACACCTTATATACTATTTCTAGTGGAGACATTAGACAAAGGCACCAGGAAGCTAATCATGTAATGTTGCACAAGGGAAATACAGGATATCTCAACATTACAGACCAAGCCTTGGGACTCATACTCATAGGGTAGGAAGAGTTGGCCTCTCAGGACTTGAAGCTCAGATCCACCAGGACCCTGGTCCTAGGCACTTATAGACTCTGCCAAGCCATATTCTTGGTTTCAGAGAAGGAAATGTTTCTTCACTGTACACGAGGTCCTCAGGGTCTAAGGGGAAAGCTCAGTTGATCAGTCCAGCCCTCAACACTTTTCTACCTTATATTTAGGGACGAGGTTTGTCACTGAATGTGAGCTGACAAACTGACTAGACTGGCTGGTCAGAAGTCTCCAGGAATCCTTCTGTTTCTCCTTCAGCTCAAGAACTAGACACATGTGCCACCATGGCCATCATTTCTACATCAATGCTGGGAATCAAACTCAATTCTTCTGTTGGCCAGGGAGGCACCTTACTGACTGAGCTCTCTCACCTGTCCTGATTTTGAGGTAATGAGCATAGTTAATCCATAAGATCAGGGAAGGAATTAAGTTATCACAGTATATATTTGCCTAATATATAAAATTGGAATGAGAAGCGATCCACAGGCTGTGACAATGTTGTAATGTACATGACTCAGAGTCCTGTTATGCCTGTCTCTCCTTTATTCTATTCTCATCCTCAAAGCCTTTGCAAGTTGATTATTCCAGTTCAAGAAGTTGCCAAATGGACCATGTCCTTAGCAACCCTGGACTCCAGACTAGCCTTTGCTCTCTAAGAGGAGCCAAAGGGTTCTCTGCAGGTGAGGTAGAAGGCCGGCCTTGGGAATCTTTAACCTTTTATCAGTAATTCAGTTAGAGACAAGAATAACGGTGTGGTTCTCAAGCTGTGGGGCAAGGAGGAAGTGAAGTTTTCAGGTCATTTCAGCCTAATTGGCTGAAATTCATGGATTCAGCGAATTCAGTGATTTTGCTCACTGATTGGACATTTGTACAGCTTTGTCAAGTGCTCCACCCCACTGAGTGTCTTTGTGGAGGTTGCTATTCTACCTAATTTACATCTTTCTCCAAACGACTCTCAGGACAGAGAACTGATGCTGGTATTTAGCATGTATATGTGAGTCATTAAGTGGTAGCAATTATTTTTAATACTAATTATAGATAAACACATGAAGGCTTGAGTCTTTCCTACTTATTCTCAATTTAATGACTAGTTCACAATCTTAAACGAAGGTAGTTTTGTCAATAAAGTTGTATATAAGAGTTGAAGTGCCCTTATTCCTCCACAATAGTAAGATTTCTTTTAATTTAATTCTTGAGTAACTAATATTTTATTACATTATTTTGATGATACTTCAGTGATATTAAAATGGAAAGACATGAGAACTCATTCAAATCCAGTGGTATTACATTTTTATTAATACAACCATTTTAATATTGTAGAGATTATTTATGATATGAAATGGCCCACATTTATTTCTTTCACCAGGTTCCTTTTACATGCTCCATAACCTTAACCAATATGACCTATAAAAGTCTCTTTAGCCAGATGTGCTGAATTTTGAATCCCGGGCTGCTGCGGAGAGAGATCCTTAAACTTTAGGGAGCACCACAATGGCCTGGAGGCAAAAGAACTGGTGGAAGCCACACCTTGGTCTGGTGATGGTAGGATTGAGAATTTATAATCTACAGAAGGTTCCTGAGTAATGCTAGGGCATTAACCAGAGGAAAGTTCCATGACAACCACTGACGTCCACAGACAGAAGTCAGTTTCCAAATACTTTTCAACATAGCAACTACATTAAAAAATCCACTTATTTATATACTTAATTAACTTTAGAAGTTAAATTTGGTGTTGCCTTCACAAGTACCCCAAAAATCTTTAATAAATTCTTAGTTCTTTGACAATTTCATACATATATAAAATCCATTCTGATTATTTTTTCCCTACTCAATAATATCTTACTTGCCAGCCTTCTACTCTGCCAGTCCTGTCCCCAGATTTATGACGCTAGGCTCTGTTTTTTGCCTGTTTAGTTTAGCCAGGCCTACCAGTGTAACCAATGGATAGGGACTAGCCAATGGGGTTAAAGGCAATTACCTCCCCATCCCTGAATCTATCTGTTGTATGTAGGTCACCAGAGAGGAGGGGATCAAGGAGACATAGCTGGTTCTTGTCGTCTTCTTGTTCAGATCCAATACAGTTATCTCAGCCATTGAGAATTTATGGTTACAATAGCTGTGAATTGCTCAAAAGATGACATTCTTTCATTCCTTCAAACCTCTGGTTTATCAAACTTTCTTTTCTTCTGCAATGTACTCTCAGCCTTAGAGGGGGTTGTGTAAATATCTTTCTTAGAGGTGAGTACTCACTTCCATTTACTCTTAGGAACTTGTGCCGTCCTAAGTCTGCATTAACCACAGTTCACTAGAAACCGATAACATTCTGAGAAGACTAAGTGAAGTTGTCTATGGATAAAAGCATATGTATTTAGAAGCTAACTTAACGCTATGTCAACTCACCTAAACACCTGAATTAAGTATTCCCTAGGACCCATGGCTACCCCTGACGTGGTTTTTCAGTTGGTTACAATACTAGATGTGGCTTTTCTCCCCTTGAATCCAATCAGAGAACAGTTGGTTATCCCTATAATAGTCATACTACAATTGTACAAGTGGATACAGCCTGCTTGGTAGCTTCCTATTGTACTTTATATGGTTTGTAGCCGGGGAAGACCATTAGTGCCTCTTCTCCCCAGTAACGTGCACAGCACAATCTAGCACTATGGAAACTAGTTGGCAAGGAGTAAGCCTCGAGATCAGTTGTAGCCATAAGTGTTTCTTAAAGCAGTAATTCCTTTTATGAAAATTGCTATAAATATTAAGGATACATTTAACATAATTACTATGTTTGTAAATCAAAAAGATCTTGGATCTCTATTCTGCTAGTTTACAGGACAAATAGGCACTTAAGTCTAGAAATATACTTTGAAAGTTGACAAAGCTGTAGAGTTTTCGAGTATAGTTAATGGCTACTTTATTTTGTCCCCCCCCCCTTTTTTTTTGCCTCAGCCTACTTTGATATGAATCAGTTTAAGGACTGTCTTGGTGATAGCTTTAAAACATATTAAAGCCGCTTTGTTTCAGGTAACATATAGTAAACCTGTAAAGAACGATTAGGATTTTAGTAGCACTGAATGAAAAACGCTGCATTTGGGAAAACAGCATTTTGAAAATGTTCTGCCTTTTCCTAACATCTAAAGACCCAAGAATGTAAACAAAAATAAAGGTCAAGAGAGCAAACAAATACATAAGTAAGGCTTTTTCCGGCTCACTGCAGTTTTCAAACTTTGCTGTGAATGTCAATTAGCTAACGCCTGTCTTTCTGATAATGTCAGCTGTCAGTCATTCTGAGGAAGTGAGGTGCGAGGTTTGCCAGCAGGTAATGGGCCAATTTAGTGATGAAGGAAATAATGAGGGCACAGGAACCTCAGGAATACTTCTCATCTCTGGTAAATATCTTCCTACTGGGCAGATTAATAAAAGAAATGTCTCATTAAAATTTATTTCAATTTAGTTCATTTTTAATAAATTATACCTTAAAACATTAATCTTTTAATGTTGAAATTTTAAAAATTTATGTAAATGACCAATGATCACCACTTTCCCAACATGATTGATTGTTAAACACAACACTTATAAGAGAGAAGCCCAAAATTCACATTAAAAATTTGGTTTGAATTGAATTAAATATTTATGTCAGTTTTCATGAGATGTATGACAAAGCCATTTGATAGACTCTGAGTCCACAAAATATTCAATTTAATAAAATTTATTTTATATATCTATGAACAATATGTAGTTTAAAAATATTTTACATTACTGTTTCACTAGGTATTTTATCTTGATACAAGAGTGAAGAGAATTTCTTTATATTGTATCTTCAGTTTTCTCATGGCATATATAGTTTAATTTTATTATTTATCAGATGTAGTCATCAATAGTAATAATTCTTCATCATTCCTTTTTAGTTTTATCTATCTACCCACCCATCTATGTATCCACCCATCCATCTTTGTCCTATCAACATAGTCATAAGCATCATTAAGAAAATTACATCAATCTATTAACATAATTATGATATATGAATTAATGAGAAATACATGCTTTCAGTTCTTATTACTTATCTCTTCACCTTAATATTCTTTACACATTTCACCACTAGTTTTTAAATATTATATTTTCTGTTTGTATGTGTGTAGTTGCACATGTATGTGCCAGTATGCATATATGTATATGCATGCAGATGTGGAGTTTAGAAGTTAACCTTGAGTGTTGCTCCTCTGGCCAGATCTGTGAGGTTTAGTGCTGACACATGACACTAACCCCCTGTACTAGAGGCATTAGGAAGGAAAAGATAGGGGGAAGTGCACCTGTTTAGAAAAGTTCTTTGGAGCAACTCCCAACATCATTGTCTGGAAATTGGCGGTTCAGCTCACAGATTAACAGTGGCAGCTCAATCCACATGCACACCCTTCAATGGACACAGCAGCAGCCCAGTTTGGTAGAGTTAGGATAGCAGACAAGAATCAGCAGCAGTGGCACTATCTAGCAGAGACAGCCAGGGCTCAACCTCTGCACGAGTAAGCAGGAGGGACCACAGTGATGCCAGGAGTTCTCGGCTGGCTGTGCCTCTCTCAGAGCAGCGAACATCAGTGAAGACAAGAGACCCACAAGCACAAGCATTGCACAGGTGTCTCTATAAGCAAGCCTAGCTCAGCCTCCATTACTGTCTGGTGAGGCTAATTTATGCCCTCCAAACATCTCCTGTCCTCCACCGGTCTTGCCTCAGCATGTGCAGCTGTCTCAGCTGACATCACTGTGCCAAGACGCCAAAGGCTGAAGAAGAAACAGCACACCACCAGAAAGTTTGTTGTTGTTGTTCTGTTTTGTTTTGCTTTTTTGGTGTTTCTCAATGGAGTGCCGACAAATGGAGCTCAACTACACAATGTAAGATGGACCAATACACACACGTCATTAGTGAAGAATTTGTCCTTTCATTTTCTTGCTTTAGCAGAACATCCTCTCTCCTGTGTCTGCTTCAGCAAAACGTTCTTCATGAGACCGCCTTAGCCTTTCATACCTGTGTCTACTTTAATGAAACATTCCTTCACATGTTTGCCCCAGCAAACACCATCCAACACAACTGTCTTTCCAAAGAAGTCTTAAAGTTTCCACTTCATTAATTAATTGAAAAAACAACCAAACCAAACCAAACCAAACCAAACCATGGTAATAAACAGCTTGCCTAACCATACAGTTCAAGTCACACTGTTGCTGAATAGTGATGGAGAGGCCTGGGTTTCAGGCCTGAGTTTTACTTCATACAGGGAGCTTCCCCCTCAGCAATTGTTACTCATTTAGTCTGGGCTGGGTCAGGGATTGTTTGATTCAAGCTGTGAGATGATTTCAAGTCAGAGAGTTGAGAGCCACTAGCTACTGGCTACTGAAGCTTATTTCTGAATGCTCTGCTTGCCTTGCAGTTGTACCTTTTCAGTAAAAAGAATTGGTGATGGCTAGAGAGCTTGGAGGGGTAGTGAAAATTTTACTTCCTTCCTCTGTCCTCTATGCATTCTTTATTCATGTATTGTTACATTGGCCTCCCTGATTCTGCCTTACTATTTGTTGGCTTACATTTCCTGGAATGCTGGTCAACTTGAGCCTTGTATTTTGTGTCTGCGAGTGGATGCATGTTGATCCAGCATTACTATAACTAGGTCTTACCTTGATAGTTTTCTTTCAAATAGCTTCTTTGTCATTGTTACATATTCTTATTTTCATCTGAGTTCAGAAACAGGTGACAGGACTTGGTAACTGTTTTTGAAATGCTCTATTTCCTTATCTTTGGGTAGTCCAGTAACAAGGCTCATGAAATTGATGCATAGAGATATTTTTAAGGAATAGAGTTTTATGTGTACATGTGTGTGTACTTCCATTGTTGACATAGTACTGTGCATGTGTGTGTGTATTTGCATTGTTATCATAGCACAGAGAGAGAGAGAGAGAGAGAGAGAGAGAGAGAGAGAGAGAGAGAGAGAGAATTTGCATTGTTAACTCAGTACTATATGAGGGGTAGGAATATAAATTGATATCGTATTTCTGAAGAGATATCTGTGAAAAGCTATCATGTTTTGTCAATATTTGCTTTATTTGAATTATTTATTCTTCTGAAAATGTGCTTGTACCTTAAGAAAAGTAATCCATGCAGTAGTGTTTTATACAGAGGAAGCTCTGTTAGGAGCATTGAATACCACAAAGGAGACAAAAATAATAAAATAGTATATAAAATATGACATTGATAATTTTTATAAAACAGACTGATGGATGTGTCACATGAAAACGTGACTGTGATAGTGTCACATGTAAGGAAACTTTAATATTCCACTCTCCTCAATAGCCAGGTCATAAAGACAAAAACTAAACAGAGAAATGCTGGAGTCAAATAATGTCATAAGTCAAATGAACCTAGCAGGGGCCTGCTGATATTTCACACAAACACAAAAGGATATACTTTTTTCTCAGCAGCAGCTCATGGTACTTTCTCCAAAATTGAGCATGTACTAAAATGTAAACCAATTCAACAGATATAAGAAAATCGAAATAACACTTTGCATCCTGTCTGCTCACCATGTATTAAAGATGGATATTACCAATAACAGAAACATCAAAAAGTATAAAAACCCACAGAAACAGAACAATTCACTACTGAATGAGAATGTGGCAAGACAGTAATAAAAAGGGAAATTAAAATGATTTTGGAATGGAATAAAAATGAAAACACAAGCCTATAGGATACAGTGAAGGTAGTTATAAAATGCAAGTTCATAGCATTAAGTGTCTCCATTGAAAATATTGGAGAAATCTCATGTTAATAGCTTAACACATACCCAGAATGGGTGCTCATGCCCAACATTACTTCAGGATCTGCACCTGGGATGGCTCCAAGTCCTAGAATAGAATCAAACAGAATTGAGAAGAATTGACTATACGCGTTAATGGAGCCTGGCCCAACTGTCAATCAGAGATGCTTCCCACAGCACATAATGAGGGTGTATCCCTAGTCTGTTTGCATCTTGTTATGCTTTGTTGGGTTAGTATTACTAGAGTCCCTGATTTTTCTCTTGGATCTGGAGGAGAGGGGAAGTGAAAGGGTTACTGGGGGAAGGTGAGGGATGGGAGGCTGCGGTCAGTTTTTATTGTATGTGAGAAGACTAAATAAAACACAAATAAAACAAAGTGAAATAAAGACCGAGCAAACCATTTAAACAGTCACATAACCCCTAATGAAATAGAAGCAGTAGTTAAAAGTATAATCGTCTCTCCCTAAAATAGGGTCATACAGATTCTACCAAACCTTCAAAGAAAAAATATCAATACTCCTGAAATTCTTTTGAAAATATAAGCTAGAGAAACATTTTAAACTCTTTTTATAAATAATAAAACCACACAAAAAAGATTACCCAGAAATGAAAATTATAAACTAGCATTCTTTATGACCACAAATGCAATAATTGTTATAAAATACTTACAAACGAAACCAAATAATACCGATATTATGCTGGTTCATCACAGAGATGCAGGATGGTTCAACATACATAAATTTATAACCTTAGTCCACCAAATAAGCAGATGTGAAACAAAACTACATGATCATCTCATTAGATACAGAAAAGGCCTTTGACAAAAGCCAGCATTCCTTTGTAATAGAAATCCCCACATACAAAGGGCATACCTCAACATAATTAAAGCAATTTACATCAGTCTTACTGCCTACATAACCTATACAGGGAGAAACACAAAGCATTTTCACTAAAATGAGGAACAAGACAAAAGGAATTCATTCTCTCTATCTACTCAATACAGTATGGAGTTTTAACTAGAGCAAGTCAGCTGAATAAGATCAAAGGGATAGAAATAGGAAAGGAATGATATGATTTCATATATAAAAGAAGACACCAGAAGATAGGAAGATTTTCATATGTTCATGGCTAGTTAGAATAAATAATATTTGAAAATGGCCACTATACCAAAAGTGATCTATAGATTTAATTCAATCCTCACCAAAATTACAGCACAATGCTTCACAGAAACTTATAAAAATACATTTTTAAACTGAATATAGAAACACAAAAAGGCCAGGATAGCCTAAGCAATCCTGAATAATACAAATGTTAGAGATAGTTCCAGTCCAGATTTCAAGTAATACTACAAAGTTATAGTAGTAAAAATAGAATTATATTTGCATTAAAAGAGAAATGTTGATTAGTAGAATCAAACTAAAGACCCAGACCCCCAAATATAAATACTGCATGTTTTGTCTTAAATGTGGTTGTTAACTTTTAGTTTTCTGTACCTGTATCATAATCTCAATAAACACAGAGTTTAGGGACTAAGTAACATACTAGCCAGAGGAAAGGCTCTATAAACAAAGAGGGAAAGAATATAACAATCTATGGAGAGAAAAAGACAAAACTGGAATAGGAGGATTGAACAGGGAGGAAAAATGGGAGGGGCAAAGGAAGAAAAATTGAGAACAACTAACACCAAAGGCCATTTGAAAAACCATATGGATACTTATTATTTAAATGTTACCTAAACCATACAATTATGAAATGAATCTAAATGGAGTCACCAAATACAAAGCAAGACAATGTTTCAACTAAACATCTTATGCCACCAAATGAAACTTTCAATGTCTGGAATAAGTTACATCATGTTTGGTCATTGGCCAAAGGAGCCCCAGCCTATAACAGTGACCTGCCTGCAAGATATACTGGTACAATAGAGGTGCAAGTGTCATGAGCGTAACCAACCACATTTTAAAAATAATTGGATTTAAATCCTATTCCATGAGATGGACCCTGTACTCGATGTTGCTCAAGTGGTCCAGCACCTGAAATTAGATAGAATATACATGGTCATGGAGAAAAGGTAATATTAGTCTTCTGAAATAATGTAGCAATAAAATGACCTCTCATGTTACATTTCCATGTCCATGGATCAGTGCTTTCACAAAATCATCAAAGAAGCTTCTTGCAATATATTGGAATTAACACAAATCTGTAAGAGAATAATGTTTAGAGAAAGAGGCTTTGGAGCACACAGTCCTAAAGGTAATTTCTTCTTTAAAATCTTCCCTCTTGAAACCCTTGGTCCTGCCAAGGTTGGACCCCCAGTGCAGGGAAATGTCAGGGTGGGGGAGGTAAGGGAGGTCGATGTGGGGGACACCCGTATGGGGGAGGGGGTGGGGATGTGGGCTATTGGACAGGAAACCGGGAAAGGGAACACCATTTGAAATGTAAGCAAAGAAATATATCTAATAAAAAATTAAAAAATAAAAACCAAAACCCTTCCCTCTCGCCTCAAGGATCTATGCAGAAAAGGAGGCAGAAAGATTTTAAGACCTAGAGGTGATGAATGACTCCAAGTAAACTGTGATTTCCATAGAAAATGGTACTGCTACGGAGTCACTAAGACTGTGGTATCGTGCCCAAGATCTACACAAGTTCAAGCCAGGTGGGGCCCAGTCCTGAGAAGAGGAATTGGACACGGAAACCCACTGCTAGCCAAGAAGCTCTCCACAGTAGATGCCAGCTGGAAAGGGGTTTGTTTTGAGTGACGTTTCATTGGGGATGTAACTGGTTTAGGAGAGTTCCCATGTCCGGGAGTATGTCCCCAGCACAAAAAGAACTCAGTGGTATCTTTGTGCACTTTCTGTCCCATTTTGCCTTTTAGTTCACATTTTCTATCTTATTGGTCTTTCCATTCGTTTTGATTTTTTTGTGGTTTTGTGTTTGCGTATGTGCACACTTCTTGTTTGTTTTCTTATTTGAGGGAGTCAGAGGACATAAACTCAGGTGGGTAGGGAGATGGTGAGAATACTGTAGAAATCGAGGAGGGGAAAACATGTTCAATATATATTGCTTATTTTTTCAATAACAATAGAAATAATAATAGAATCATTTTCAAAAAGAAAAGAAACCATGTTCCCAACTATATTGAAACTAAAGTGATGTAATTAAATAGTTCTCCCAAAATATGAATAGTAACTATATCTTGATGTGAGATTGTATTATGAAGTGTGTGAAATTATATACATTCTGTTATAATACATATTACTTTCTTATTCAGAAAACAATCCCACCTAAAAAGTTAATTAATATTTCTCATGATATAAAGAATCCATTAGAATGCAACATCTGTGAGAGCATGAATTTTTACTGGCTTTGTTCATTGATAGGTTGACCATGCCAAGAATATTATTTGAAAGAGTGTGGCTTTTAGAAATATGATTTGAATAAATAATTGAGTATAAAAATGAATATATGGCTCCATTTCTAATGACAATTTTAGGAAGTAAATACTGTAGAATTATTTCCTTGTGTGTGTATATGGTTTTAAAGAGTAAATATATACGCCATTAAGGATTTTGAATACTGATCTTTACCATGTGTTCACTGAGGGAACATTCCTGTCTTAAAGTGTTTGCTTGATGGGGAGAAGGTTAACAAACAAATGGAGGTGTGAATGCTAATGCTTGTGGCCTGAAGAACTCTAACAGAAATCTTTTACTATTGGCAAATAACTTTAACCCAATTTTCTGAAATGTAAGTAAGAAAACCATAATTAGCCTGTTAGCCAGTGTCATTGTACTACATGAATCTTTGGGCTTTGACTGCTGGAATGAAATTGTTGTCAAGGTTGAATGATTATCAAAAAATGACAATTGAGAAATCGTATAAGACATTAAATTGTACTTCACCTTATTCATCAAGGGAAGGCACTCAATTAATTTTTAATATGTATGCAATTTAGAGTTAAATTCAGCTATGAAAACAAATAAATACCTTATTTTTAGTTTTGTCTTTCTTGCATATTTTCCCAAAGTTGTAGTGGGGTATGAAGAATCGAAAGTAAACGTCATCTGGAATGATACCTTCCTTAGAACCGAGTGTTAGGTAAGACAATATCACTGTGTAAGTGGCATAGATATCTAACAGAGAGCTTTGTTCCCATGTCCTCCTCCACAGGACTCAGAATTTCCTGTAGATATGCAACCTGATCCAAACTTGACTGCATGTACAGAGAGCCTTCCGACTGCAAAATTTGACTACAGGCTAAACAACATTTTCAGACTTCATGAACTCCCAGTGAGCTGGTAGGACTCTGAAAGTTTTATTAATGCCTTTGAGACCTTGCTCTTCTGTCTAAACTGTAGTGCTGTTTTAACTATTCTTAACTTATGAGATTTCTCTCACCCCGTGTGCGGAGAGCTACTTTAGTTACTCAAAGCAAAGAAAGAATCTACCGGAACAGTGCAAGTTAATTGGTTTAGGCACTTGGTGGCAGTGTCGACTAAGTGCAGTTACTGTAATTATTACTGTTAAGCTGAGAGTTCCAATTTACAAGGACACACATGGATTTAGAGCGTTTCCCAGAACTATTTTAAACCCGAGATTTGAGAATCTATAGATTTTAATTATTTTCTTGATTCTAGCAATGTACTTTTTGAGTAATGCAATTTTTAATTTGTTTTTTTTGAAGTCATAATTTCATGAACTATAGGCACATTGATTTAAAGTAGAAACTTATCATGTCACACTTATTAAAATATAATTGCTTTATGAATCTGAACATTTATATCTATACATATATAAAATGTATTGCTTTTATATCTTTTGCCATTGATAGGGTTGGTAGGTTTTTTTTATTCATGAGAAGGAATATTGCTGTTAGTAATTTGTACATATAAAACAAAACTTTTTGGAAAACTTAAACCAGTAAATAGTTTTTATCGATAATTATAGATATTAATTATAACTTAGATGAATAACATCACAATCTTCCATTTTTATATATAACCTAAATATATGTAAGTTTTCCTCAAGAATATGATTTGGGTAATATCATATACAGGAAAAAGGTCTGTCATTATTCATAAACTTCTTTAGCAAGAATCATATCTTGTACTATAATTTCATCTATTTCTTCTGTAGTTCTTTTTCATTTGAAATGTCTGTTGCTTTTGATGATATTGTGATATATACATATCTATATACATATCACATAGGTAACACACATATATACATACATATGGTACATATGCATATAAAAATATGTGGGGTATATTATGGTATATACATACATATGTATATATGTATAGTTATGTGTATATATGCATATATGTGTGAATACTAATGCATTATTTTAAAACCAAGAATGTTATATATGATGTTTTATGTATTTATAGCATAATAGATATGAATTTAATGACATGATCAAAACCCATAAGTAACATTTGAAGAGAATCATAAAAATGATGCATTCATCCTTTATAGCTCTAATTAAATTGGGCATACAGCCGTGTGTGTGTGTGTGTGTGTGTGTGTGTGTGTGTGTGTGTGTGTGTTTGTATGTCTTCTTGTGTCTGTGTGTATCTCTCTGTGTGCATATGTTTATCTTTGCAAGTAATGTTATAACTTTAGTTAAATATCTTTTAGCTAGATATGATTCTGTATCCTATTTCTTATATTAAACAATAGTGCACTATCCACAATTTTATTTTAAAATATAAAATTATTTTATTTTCACATATTTTACTATACTTCATTGGTGGGTATAATTTGACTTGGTATAAAAAGAGACCTAGTTATTTTAGAATTGCATTTTAAGAATTTTCCACAGTACACTCTACTCAGCTCATGCAATGGCAAGAACAGGCAGAGTTTGATAATAAACAGAGAATTATAATACACAACCACTCTCTAGGAAGAAATGCTCCTGTTTGAACAAGTGTCTAATAGTCTGTGTTCCAAAGACAATATATGTATTGAGTTCTCTTTTTTCTTTATTGAAAATAGATTTTTTCATATAATATATTCTGATTATGGTTTCTCCTTTACTTAGTCCTCTCAGTTTCTTCCCACCTCCCCTCCCAACCAGATCCATAACTTTTCTCTTTCTCATTGGGAAACAGACATCTAAAGGAACAATAATAAAATAAAATAAAACAAAAGCAAGTTGGAATAGGAAAACTCATAAAGAAGAAAAACAGCCAAAAGAAAAGCACATATAGGCACGAAGACACGTGTGTTTTCACACACAGGAATCTCTAAAAGACAGAAAACCAGAAGATATATTCACAAAGAGCCTTAAGTGAAAAAAATGAAAGAAAAAAATGAAAGAAACAGAAAAAGAAGAGAAAAGAAGAAATAAGAAGAGAAAAGAGAAGAAAGCTCTGATTCAGCATTATGAGACATGACTCTGCAAAGGTGTAGTTGAATGTTTTTGTTCACTATGCTGGGCATTGAGGCCACTCTTAAGGGTGGCTTGTTTCTCCAGTGAGACTCCTTTGGAGAACCTGAATTTTCAATTGTAAGAGATTTGCAATTGAAGAGTGCTTCTGGGTCAAGAATGAGGGTGTTTCCACTTTCAGTTCTAGCACCTCATGCAGTGCAGACCCATGCAGACTGCATGCTGCCACAGTCCGTGTGAGTTCACATGTGCGTTAGTCCTTCTCTGTTCAGAAAGCGTGCTTACTCTTGGTGTCTCAATCGCTCCTAGCTCTTACACTCTTTCTGCCTCTTCTTCCATTGGCTTCTTGAGGCCTGAGGCAGAGGAATTTGATGTATGCATCCAGTTCAGGACTGAGTGTTCTAAGATCTCTTACTCTCTGTACATGGTTGGCTTATGGGTTTCTGTATTTGTTCTCATCTGCTTTAAGAGGACATTTCTCTGATGATTGGAGAGCAAAGGACTGATCTATGAATACTGTAGAATGTAATTTAGAGTGAATCTTTCTAAAGTTCCTTTAACAGAACAGTAGTATCTGACTTTCCCCATTGGTCCTTGTATCTAGTCCCAGGATTTTGGCTACCCAGCAGTGTCAGCTGTGGGTTCCTTCTCCTGGAATGGTAATTAATTCAAATCAGATACCAGTTGGTAACCCCCACAAGTTTGTGCTGCCATTGTACCAGCATATTTTTCAGGTAGCTCACAGGTTTTGATTGAGGGCTTATGGCTGGGTTGGCATTTACCGTTGCCCTTTGGTGGTATGCAGGGTACCATCCAGTGTCATGAACAGCAGTCCACAGTTGTGAAGGCTCCATAAGCTATACCTTTCCTTTTCCAATGAACTGTGTAAGTGTTGTCATTAGACATGGGACAGCCATAGGTTTGTGGAGAAAAACCAATAGCTTTGGCGATAGTAAGGCTATTAGCATCCACAGTTTTAACTTGTGGTTTTTTAATCTAAAGTAAGAATTCCAGGCTCTTTCAGAGGATGATTTTCCCATCTTTTCATGTTAATTTAGTTTTCATTGATAGCAATTCTGTTTCACATACTCATATTTCATCTCATAAATTAATAGTTAATTACATCACAATAAAAATCCTTGGCTCACTAAGACATTTGGTAATGAATTAGTTGATTCTTCATAGTCACCTCCATTGGCTCAGTGGTAGCAGCTGGGCATGACCACTGAGCTCAAGTGATTAGATATAGCCCACAATGCTGACATGCTTTATAGAGAGAAGGAGTTGGTCAGTTAGGAAGTGAAGTAGAAGTTAAAGGGAAAGCCTGTATTCAATGAAAGAAGATAAAGAGGGAAATGGTTGCTTTGTCAAAAACAAGAATCCAGATTTCAGGTTACGTTATTTCTAGCATCTACAAAGCCAGCTGCCCCATAACCACTAGCATAGCCCAGGGAGAGATTTCATTATCTTTGCTAGCAATTTTATTAGGAGAGAAGGCTCTGTCTTTATGGCTTAGGCAGTAGAAAGGTGAACCAGTAGAATGAATGGTTATTAATCTAAGTATGACTTAAATCAAGTTACTGCTTTGGGACAACTCGTTTAGGGGTTGTCTGCTTTATTGGCAGTCTGTTCATTTCTGCTCCTTGTACCACCATTTCTTCCTTGCTTTGTGTTGGTGTGGTTCTCATGTGTTTATTCCACCAACTCTTCCTGTTTATCCTGTTGTAACTCGCAGCCATCAACTAACCATAAATATAATTTCAAAGTAATATTTAGTGTTTCTCTAGTTTCACCAGGTATGAGGGACCTGGAGTGATGGATCAGTGCTCAAGAATGCTGCCTGCACTATTCTGAGAACCAGAATCCAGACCCCAGGGCACACTTAGGAAGCTGGCACCCCGGGAACACATCTAACTCCAGCTCTGAGGGATCCCCCTTGAGCCTCCACATCATCCTTTAGTCTCCACAAGTGCATTTGCACACAAAGATGCACACACACACACACACACACACACACACACACACACACACAAAACACATGCACAATAAGTAAATGAACAAATAAATTAAAAGTTACAAAGTTTAAAAAGGTGTGATAAAACTGTGGTTAAGAGTATTTGTGGTGAATGTATGTGTACCTGAGCTCAAATTCTCAGCATCCATGTACAAATGTGGTTGTGACCAGCTCCGATTATCGAAGGACTGTAGGGTACAGGGACAGGAAGTGTGCTGCAACTTGCTGACCACCAGCCTAGTTCCCATTTCAGTGAAAGACCTTTTCTCAAAGAATAAAATAGAGTGTGGTGGCACATAAATGAGTAAACTTACACCTGTGTGTGTGTGTGTGTGTGTGTGTGTGTGTGTTTGCGTGCATCACACACACTTAACATAAAGTAAATAATTAAAACACTTTTTAATGACTAGGGACGCAGCTATGATTTAGAGCAGTTGACTAACCCGCATGAGGCTCCAGGTTCAATATTGCAGCAAAATATTTATTGATTTATTGTATGCTTCCTTAGGCAAGAACATTTGTCTCATTGATCAAGCGTTAATTTTGCTTTTGTTTGTCAATTAATATCAATGGGAAATGTTTTTAAGTTATAGTTTATAGGTTTCTTAACTTTGAAATATAACTAGTAGTATGGCCATTAATACTGTAAAAAGCAGAAATACAAATGATACTGAGCACTAATGAAAAGATTCACCTCCTTTACATACACTGTCTCTGGTCGTAGTTCAGTGAGGAGTTATCTTCTCTCTGTTTTTAGTAGACGCAGATAAACAGATCTCTCTCTCTCTCTCTCTCTCTCTCTCACTCGCTCACACACACACACACACACACACACACACACACACACACACACACACACCACTCAGACATCATAAAATCACAGGATTTGATTCAGACGTAGTTTAAGATGAAAGCAATAAATAAATCCACACATTGTTTCAGAAAAAATGTAAAGGAAAAAAATCTCCATTTTTACATTTATGCACACAATTTTCCAGTAATATAAAACCATATAACCTATGATTCAGGGTAAAATCCTGTTTTTTCCTCTTGAGAATCATGACCTAGGATAATTGCTTTATAGTTGAATATTAAAATGATTAATTAGATTGTGAGTAAGTGCAGAAAATGCTAATTATGTATTCTTTTTCTAGGAAAAACAGATATATCAAAACATATTTTTACTGCTTTTTAACAAGGTCACAATAAAAACATATATTAAAATCCAGATAATTTAAAAATTCTTAATGTCATAGTAATTTACATTTTTATATAGTGCAATTTCATAGGTCAAAGAACCAGAGGGTTTTAAATTAGACTAATTAAAAGTACTTCTAAGCTCTGGTTTAGGTATTTCTACTACTCTCACAGAGGTTTGAATGGTGCCCATCCACTAAACAATGCCCCTCAATAATGCACATCAGTTAAAACCTCCCCTTTGGTCTAGAGAACTCGATTCCTGCCATGTTCTGTCCCAGTGCCCCGCTTTCTCACAGAAATGTGGGGAAATACAGACTCACCGCAATCCCATTTGTTCTTGCCATTGACCCCACATTGCAGAGCCTATCTGCATTGGTTCCCCGCTGTGCTGTCGTGACAAAGAAGGGCAACCTCTACTTAAACAACTTATGAAAAGAAGGTGGAAATTTTGGCTCCTGTTTGCGGGCAAAACCCATCATGGTGGGCAGGCGTAGTGGCAGGAGGCTAAGGGGCTGGTCACACGCATAGGCAGTCAGGGAGCAAAGAGGGCTGAATGCTGGCGCTCAGCAGCCTTCCTCCCTTTATTCAGTCTGGGATCCTAACTCTTGGAATTTTATCTCCTGTATTCACTGGATCTTTCCAGTTCAATTTACTGAATCTAGATAATCCCCCAAGACACAACTAGACAGTTGTTTCCAGGGTAACTAAAAAATCCCAAGAAGTTGACAACCAAGACTAACCCTCCCACCTCCCTCCTCTGAAACTCCTTTTAACAGCATCACTGGTGATTTTATTATAACTGACCAGTGATCTGGTCATATGTAGCTTCTCATTCTCTTCATTTGTCCAGCTTAGACAGTTGGTCACTCATGTGTTTCTTCCTGAGACCCCCACTGCTCTTAGTGTGTTCTGGATTTCCTCTTGACTCCAGCTCTCCTCCCTCTTGGCTTTTCCAGTGAACTGCTTCTCTTCGGCCAGATGTCTGCTTAAAGGACTACCCCTTAAGACCAACTCTTAGCTTCATCTTTTTACTAAGTACATTTCTCAGGTAGCATCTTCTATTCTCTGGCTCTCAATTCAAGTGGTAATACCTTGACGTTTTCCCTTAAGTTTGAACATTTTATGATTCTCCAGTTCTCATGTCCAGAGAAGCTTGTGTTACCTCAGAAAGCCTGGACTTAATCTTCATCTTCATAAAAGAGCCACTGTGTTTAAATAGGTATCAACTAAAGTCCCACAAGTAATTTTGATTCCTCAAAGTCTCACCCTACAAATTCTACTATTAAACCTCCCTGTCAGGGATGAGGTTATAGCCCACAGGTGGAATGCTTGTTTGGTACTTGGATCTCCTGTAGGGGGAGTCTCCCAGTAATTTTAATAGTTCTTTGGTTTAGAACTCATTTACATTTTTTTCTTTCTATCTCTAGTACTAGTAGTAGTCATCACTCACACTGTGCAAAAGGCTAATAATTTTCCCATCATACTCTGCAATATCAGCTCTCCCATATTGCATCTATTTCACAGGAATTTAATGGGTGTTAGAGAACATAAATTGGATCATACGAGTTCCTACTTTAAGTACATGCTTCACTGGTCAGGCTCAAGATGAAGACCATGCCTTCTTTTTGGACACATGCTCTCTTCCCTTCCTTGGCCCACATATGGCCGTCATTTCTGTTCTGCGGACACTCATTACTGCATCACCACATGAGCCTTTCACTTGATGGGCAGTGTCAGGATTCCAAGTTTTACACTTCTGCTTCATTCCTACTGTTACTCAAATGCCACCTGCTCCCCAGAGGCAGTTCTAACAAAACGTAACTGCTACTTTGCCCCTCATCTCCACTCGCTGTCAGTGCTTTCATTGTGGTTGTTTAAAAAAAATACATTTCAAATGCTATTTTATTTACTTATGTGTATGTTGTGTCTATGTGTTTTTATGAGCATATGCACGCATAGGTGAGTGGTGTTAGTGTATACACAGAGGCTAGAAGAGGGCATTGATTGGGTCCTTTGGATCTGGAGTTTTAGGCATTTTGGATACCTGGCTTGTTTTGTAGCTGCTGGCATCTGAACTCTGCTTCTCATAATTGTGCAATGAATACTCTTCATTGTGTGCTACCACACCAGCTCTCTCCGTATTTTCTTTCTTCCATGCCTTGCCTTATGCCTGTGAGTCAGACATTTCAATGTATTTCATAAAAAGACAGAGACTTTAGCTTTAACCTAGAAGTGCTGTTCGATGTGCACACCCCAGTGTCCTCTTTTCTGAGCCCATTGGGACATTGTTTCCTGGGTCTGCTGTGTGATTCGGCTGTGTTAGTGGTCTGCTTGCTCTCTTGTAGCTGGAGTCCAAGTACACAGTAGAGGCTCTGACTCATGATAGAAACCCAGATTCCTGAGTCAGCTCACTCAGCCTTTATCTAGTTTTACTTTCTAGATTTCCTATACTTTTAAAAAATTAAATGAGTTAGTCTGTTTAAAATGACTTTCAATGCAAGAAATACTGCATGATATTTATATCCACATACTCATTCAGTAAAATGGAAGACATCCCAACTACCCTGAGCAGTTAATTACCTGAAGGAATTCAGTTGCAGGCAGCTGGCATTTACTTGAGATCACAGCAGGCCAACTGTAAAATCCATTGATGATAACATATATTTGGTGGTCAAAGGTTCTATAGGAGAACATAAAATGTAGCAGAATTCAGTTGAGGATAGCTTCAGGATTAAAGATGGGCCAGGGCGTTTATGACAAGACAGCATGTAGAAGAGATCCTGCAGTGTACAGAGAAGGAAGAGAAAAGCTGACTTCAGAGCATCCTGGAGGTCGAGGCGCGTTCACAATATCCTAGGAGAATCAGATAATGCAAAACAAGGAAGTTGGAAAACTCATGTTAGGATCTTGAAAGTCAAAGGAGTCTTCTACTAGACCTTAGCAATCTTAACATCCACACTTTCTCTTGTATTCAGAAAAAGCTGGAAAGCGATTTGCAAATTCTGAACAAAAGCTACGTAAGTTTGACACCTTTCAAATTGCTGTGTGGAAATAAGACTTCAAATGGGATCGGGGTAGGGTTTGACACTAGATAGGAATACTTCCAACAATTCAAGAATGCTGTAAAAATTTCCTTGATAAAGATGATGGTGAAAAAGAAGGAGGAAAGAAAGCAGAATTGTTATTTTATCAAGATGAGCGTCAACAAGGTTTTGTGGCAGACCAGATGTGAATAAAAGAGAGGTGTATTTCAAGGGCAGAGGGATTTTGGCTTCAGCAATGGAAGACTAAAGTAAGTGTTCATTTACAAGAGGGAGAAGCAATTTTGAAAACATGGGCGTGCTAAGCTCATGAGGCTCTTGGGATTTAGGCGGGGCTGGAATTCGGTAAGTGCGCTGTGAACAAAGCATGTCTGCACATGGGTTGGGGAGCAGCGGGGTGCCTGTCAGTGCTATTCCAGGCAGTGTCCTGACACTGTCTCCAGAAAGACGGTACCTGACATTTCCTGTGAAAGACAAAGAAAAGAATAAAGAAAAGAAAAAGAAAAGAAAACTGGCCTTTGTAGAAACTTTTCAAAACATGAAACAATATAAAGTCAACCTTTCTTTAGTGTTTTCTTTTCAGTTACATGTTCTTAGAAGATAGCAAATCATACTCAGAATGTAGAAGTTAAAGTCCCTCAAATAACCATAGTAATTATTATTTCAAAAATATACCATAAGCACATACTGTATATTTATGTTTATTCTCTCCAAAATCAGCAGTGTATCAGAATGAAGCATGCATTTCAAACTTGAATTACAGGAAGAAAGCGCCTATAGTTCCTAAAGTTAAGGTAAAGAGATATATTCCTAGAAAGATAACTCTAGAGACACGGCCTACTGGCTTTAAGATTTGATGCCAGGTCCTATTATCTAGCGGGACAGTAGTAACATTTATACCAGTAACTTTTAAGAAAGAAGATATACATGAGTACACAATAAATGCAAACATTAATTTTAATGAGCTATTTACTTTCTGGGTATGTTCCATGAGCAAATACATCATTTAATTAGATTAGAATTTTAGTTTTCATAAGTTTTTAGTACTCTTCCTTGTGTTAGCAATTAACTTCAAGGTTTTTTCAGTCACTTTGGGTTTGTTAAGTGGCTGTCATCTCCAGAAAGTGTTCTCTCTCTCTCTCTCTCTCTCTCTCTCTCTCTCTCTCTCTCTCTCTCTCTGCTTAACTTATAGCTAAAAATTATGGAAGGGCTTTTACATTGGTCACAGATGATGCGTAAAGCACTTTCAATTCCAGCATTTCATAGACTCAGTCAGAGACCGACAGTTGCCCTTCTGGGGCTATAACCATTTTTCATTCCCTTTTAATTATCTAGATCCATAGTAATAACCACAGTGACCTACAAGAAGGCATTGTTGGACATATTATAATTATATATAGCAATTACATGTAGTGCCAACAATGCATAAAATCCTACTTATTAACTAAGGTTAGTAAAAATGAAACTGTTTGTCTCCCTTAGGACATGGGCTCAGGTTTTGAAAAGTCAAGGCATTTAATTTTTGCATAAAACTTTTTCTGATGTATATTATTATGATAAGACAGTTCTATTTCTGTGAGCTGATAATGAATAATATTCCAGTAAATACAGACAACACTTCTCACTCCAGCTCGTCCTTTCCCTACAGGCTCGTATCCTATGGCTTGCTCTGTAATAGAAAGGAAAATGGAGTTCGAAGCAAAGGTGAACCTGTACAATGTAGGGCCCAGGAAGGTTGTTTAGGACATAATCATAAACTGATAAAGCTCCTTTCTCTTGAACAATTTACTTAATGTTTCAAAATACTCATGATGTTGTTTAAATAATTAGAAACACTATATAACATATGAACTATCAATGGTTCTGGCAATCTCTGATATTTCTTAATGCCTCATTGAAAATTGGCATGTTTTGTTCAATTTAAGGTCAATAAATATGAAATTATATATATATATATATGAATTATTCGATGAATGGGTTGCAAGCATCTGATCTGAATCTTAAACCAATTTTGAATATTTCTTAAACAGCAATGACTAGAAAAATATTGTCATATTAGTTTCACATCATTTTTGGTATTAATAGTGATTTTATAATCTAATAGAAAGCAATAAAACTTTTATTAGCTTATCCACTCCACATACATAACAATATTTATGTTCAGATCCAACTTTAATTTAAAACTACTGACATTATCCTAAGGCAATAACCATTAATTTTAGAGTGCCTCATAAAATAGCCCATTTTAACTTGCATATTTGTGAATACCTAAAGTTTATCATTTCTTTGTCCACTATCTCACTTGACTGCTATCTCTATTTTTTTTCTCCAACTTCATATGTCTTCCATTTTAGTGTCGTTATCTTCCATAAAGTAGCTGGTGATGCCTGTCTTCCGACTCATTTAACCATTATCCTTACCACTTTATTATCGAATTAATTGGGTCTCTTAGGCCTCTGGATTGTCACTGGGGTCATTCAAAGTCCGTTGGCTGTAATTCAGTCCTCATAACTCCAGTGAGTGTATCTGCCTCTGATCATTTTTTTTCCAAATGGAATTATTTCTTTGTATTACCATCATAATAACATTTTGGAAATTAAGACAAAATGTCTATCTTATGTTTGCTTTAAACTCTATATTCTAAGATCTGGAGGTTTGGTTCTTTCAAACTAGTTATGGCCTATCTTTCTTGTTTTTGTTTGCATGTTTGTTTTGTTTTTTGAGCCCATTTCACGTGGCCCCCTGTATGGGTACTATGAGTTTTGTTCTCTGTGCCCTATCTTCCATACTGTCTGTGCAGAGAGTCCATTTCAATGAGATCCTTGCATTTGTGCATGCGTTACTCATTTTCTTCAGACAAAAATGCACTTTATCTCTCTTTTTTCATTTGCAGAAACTCAAACAACCTAAAGAGTATTCCTATCCCCTAAACCAAATCTTCCTTCTGTTTTCTTGGTACTAGGTAACATAAGACAGGGCACAGAGGATAAATCCTATAGAACCCATGATTCATTGATAATTCTGCATTCCCAAAGTTAAGAAAAACTCTGGAAGACAAATCATGCATTGTTACATAAACTCATACTGATTGTAACCTAGGTGTTTACTAATGATACATTCAATTTTCTTTACAATAGTTTAAATGTTCATACAAAATTTATACAAATGCTTGTAGTCTAATTCTCCTACTTAGAGTCAGACCTGTAATGGACAGACTCTATACAAAGGAAATTTTACACATGCCTCTCACTAGAATTAGTGTTTGCCTCTCCGTTTTCCCAAGACCTGGTTCTTTCACATTTTTCAAGGAGTATAGACAAAGTCTTGTTAATAGACACTGGCCTGTTTACCTAATTTCTACAAGGGTTCTCTCAATTGTTGCCCTCCTACAACTCATATGGGCCTTCTTCTTCCATATCCCACACGTCTTTATTCTTAAAGATTTATTTATTTCATTTATGTGCATGTGTGTTTTACTTGCTCTTACCTCTAATGGTCCAGCTCCTGTGATGACCTCGGAGAGCAGTAGAGGGAGTAGACAGATCCTGTGGAACTGGAACTTCAGATGGTCACTAACTGCCATTGGGTGATCCCAATCAGATCTCAGTCTTTTATAAGAGCAAGTATTCTCCACCTCTTCCCTAATGCTGGATCTGCTTTTAAGTATTTTCTGGAACTTCGTTGTTCTCCTTAGCTCATTTGGTCTCCTGTGAGAAAAGACACATTCCCAGAATTTTCTATCCTTTTTTCTAGTATATTTTTTTGTGACATTATTTACAAAACAAACAACACATTGTGAGTAGTTGTCTTCAGAGGAGGCTAGACATATAAACCCCAAAGACTCATGTAATTTTGCATAGAGTACACTGAAGTAACATTAAATTCTTTGCCTTGGAAAATATTGCATCAGGTTTTATGCCAGGTAAAGAGTGAACATGCATTTGCAGTGTCTGTCTAGACACTAAAGGTAGATATTTGACTGCATGCTGAACCTTACCCGGAAGTAATTTTGTTGATTTTAGTTATTGCTGCTAGCTAAATTCCCTTTGCCTATTTACTTCCTCAAGTGAAACCTCAAGAGAGGAATTGCTAATTTTTGTATTAAATCAAATGATATATTTTAGACTATCTAAAAGAAGCTAGAAATGCATAAATGCACTGTCCCTTAGCCATTTTCTAATAGTTTCTCATTTAATTAGTTGCTTTTACTTTGCAATAGTACATGGCAATTTCAACTTTTTTTCGCACTTCAAAATGCCTTTTATACCAGGAGCTATATTTAATAATTTGTGTTTTATTGGTTTACCTATGACAAAAGCCATTTATATAAAAGTAGAAGCTTTAGAGTGGCATAAAACTGGTTTGTGAACTAGTTTATTATTACTCTTTTTCTGCAGTTGATCAGCTCACACGGCTTCTGTAGTCATCTTGCTCAAATCTCACAATGAATCTTTAGTTGCAATGGTCCACACTGTTGCATGTGGTTTAGCTTTTACTCCTGAACAGTGGGAGGTGCCCTTCTGCATTCAGTGAGGGACCCTGTTACAAAGAAATGAGGCAGAAAGCAGTGTGAAGTATACCTTTCACATGGACACACACACTTCCACATGCAGAAGCTCACGCAAACATGTATACATATAAAATATGCAGATATACCATCTTAGCTGGAATATTCTAATTGATTTGTATATCATGAATTATATATGGTGTTTGTTTAGTAATAAAAACATGAAAGTAGAATGACTAACCTTACTATGGTAGGAAATTACTACAGCCAAAAATGTATTTTTCTATTAATTTATTTATTCACTTTGCATTTTTATTGCCACACCTCTCCAATTTCTCTCCTAAAAAGGGGAGGTCCCCCCCACCAGGGTACCAATCCACCCAGGCACACCAAGTCACTGAAGGCTTAGGCACATCCTCTCCCACTGGCAAGGAGGCCGGTTAGGGAAAACACAGGCACGCAGCAGGGTCAGGGAAAGTCCAACACCAGTTGTTACAGTTGTTGCATGAAGACCAAGCTGCACGTTTGCTACATCTGTGCAGGTGGCCTTGGTCCAGCCCTTAGGTTGGTGGTTGTCTCAGGGAGCCAGGTTAGTTGACTTTGTTGGTCTTCTTCCTAGTCCCTTTCTCCTCCAGGCCCCTCAATGTTTTCTCCACTCTTCCACAAGACTCCCTGAGCTCCATCTAATGTTATGGTCTCTGAATCTATTTTGGTCAATTTCTGTGTGGAGTCTCTCAGAGGACAGTTATGCCAGACTCCTATCTACAAGTATAACAGAGTATAATTAATAGTGTCAGGGATGGGCTGGGTCTAAATTTGGACCAGCCCTTGGTTGTCTATTCTCTCACTCTCACCTCTATCCTTGTCCCTGAAGGACAAATTTTGGGTGAAAGGTTTTTGGGTGGGTTGGTGTTTTTATCCAGCACAGCTACAGGAGGTAGTCACTTGAGGCTGCATATACATCACTGCTCGGAGTCTCAGCTAGAGTCACCCTTGTCTACTCCCTAGAGCCCCCCTCCATCTCAGGTCTCTGGCATATCCTAGATGTGTCTCTCCCCACCCCCAATTTCCATTCACTCTCCCTGGCTCTCCCTATACCTGATTCTTTCCCCACTATGTTCACCATCCCCTCTCCCACCTAGTTCCCACCCAACATCCACCTCCAATGAGTGTTTTATTCCCCCTTTTGACAAGTTATTAAGCATTCTCACTTGGTCTCTCCTTGTTGTTTAACTTCTTTGGATTTCTGGTATCCTGTACATCATGGCTGATAGCAGCTTATAAGCGAGTACATACTATGCATGTCCTTTTGAGTTTGAGGATGGTATTTTCTAGTCCTATCCATTTGCCCGAAACATTCATGATGTCCTATTTTTTAATATCTGGGTGGGATTCCATTGTATAAATGAACTACTTTTTGGTTGAGGGATTTCTGGGTTCTTCCCTCTGCATAAATCTGAGTACACTAAATTTAATAGAATGAAAATGTCAATAGAACAGAACAGTCAAGTACAGAATGTAAAAAAAAAAAACTTCACTAACCCTACATCTGACAGAGGGCTAATATCCAAAATATATAAATAGCCTAAGAAGTTAGACCCCAACAATCCACATAACCAATTAAAAATGGGGTACGGAGTAAAGCAGAGAATTCCTAACAGAGGAATCTTTAATGGCTGAGACATATTCAAAGAAATGTTCAATGTCCTTAGTCATCAGGGACATGTGAATCAAAATGACTCTGAGATTCCACCTTATACCATCTGAATGGCTAAGATCAAGAACTCAGGTGACAACAGATGCTGTTGAGGATGTGGAGAAAGAGGAACACTCCTCCATTGCTGGTGGGATTGCAGACTGGTACAGCCATTCTGGAAATCAGTCTGGAGGCTCCTCAGAAAATTGTGAATAGTTCTACCTCACAACCCAGCTATGGTACTCCTAGGCATTCCCCAAAGACACCTCTCATACCACAGGACACTGGCTCAACCGTGTTCATAGCAGTTTTATTTGTAATAGCCAGAAACTGGAAATATTTGTATTTTTGATAAGGAGTGTTTAGAAATCTTAACACTTTCCAAATATCTTATACATATAAAGTATAACAAATTAAGAATTTCTAAAGTGTGATATTCTTAGAGGAATAAAAAGTATCTATTGTCACCATTCTGACAATAGACATTGTCAGCATTTTGAAGTATATAGTTATATGGTAAAGAATGACTTAATTAGTTGAGAAAAATGACAAATGAAAAGTAAAGACTGTAATGGCAGTTTGCTCATTAAGTGATAGCTGTTCATTGGAGAAGAGCAGAACCTGGATCTGTTAAACTGCACCTGTGCTTGAAGGTACGTACATTGCTTTAACAGTCTCATCTTTATAATCATGGTAACGAGGACATTGGCTGGGACATCTGGCCATTGTCCTTATATCATAGTTTACCCTGCCATATAGCATCTGCTTGCCTTAGGAACAGTTTATTTCAAAACTGACAAACATGGATTCTCCCATCTAATTAGACACTCTGGGTAAAGGACCTTCAAAGGATAGCCACTGTCCTCAGTCCTCAGTGGCTAAGCTGTTTAAAGAGTCTTATCTGCTTGTTGCTTCCTTAGCTCTGTCTCTGCACTCTGGGTTTCTGATGTCTCAGGAGCCAGACCTCTTTACAACACAGGGCCGTGTACTGAAAGCCTTGGGTTGATTCATTCATCAGGGCTGGTTCAGCCACACAGTTCTGCTCTGCATGGCTTAGCTGAGCTTGCTCACATAGGTGTAGGCTCGCCCTGTAAATGCCTCTGTGGATGCAAAGGTTTTCTCTTTTCTAAGTACATCTATGATACTCCAGATCTCTGCCTCCTCCTCCCCCTTTTCTCCTCCCTACTCTTGTTCTTCTATTTCCCATTTGCGTCTCCCATGTCATTGCCCGGCAGCTTTTTAAAGGACAGGGCCAGACTTCTTCACTGTGGTGTTCTGGTGTATATAATGACAATGTGAGTGGCTTTGACAGGAATCTGATGAACACTGAATCGGAGACTGCGAGTGCCACATGTCTACAGTTTGTAAAGACTCCTCTGACAAATGCATTGCTACTTTCTTAGTGTTCGACTCTTTCATGTATGATTAGGGAATCTTAATCCATGACTCATAACGTTTTCATAGCACACATTTATGGTATTTCTGTGTATGCTCCTTGGAGCTTTGGAAGGACATAAGTCATTGTAACCGCAAATGTATTCCATCTCCTCATGGGCCAGATTTTGGCTACTTAGGGGCAGTATTTTCTTAGTTGAGAATGAGAAGGGAGGTGATGGCTATGAATGGGTGTGTATTGATTCTTAGAAAGGACAGGGCTAGAGTCCTGCTATTGGCTCAGATTGACAGGAGACTTTGCTCTTATATGTTTATGTTGCATTTTAGATTACTGAACTATATTTATCAAGAGTTGGTTATGAGTGATATTGTTTCATAATATTCTAAAAAAGGTATGACTTTGAGGAATTCTTTGTGAGACAGGGTTTCTCTGTGTAGCTCTGGCTGTCCTTAAACTCACTCTGTAGGCCAGGCTGGCCTTTAACTCAGAGATCTGCTTGCCTCTGCCTCCCAAGTTCTGAGATTAAGGGCATGTGCTTCCAATGCCTGGCCAATGAATTCTTGGCAGTTAGGTGAAGTGAGTAATTTTTGCTGCACACCACCCTTCATCTCATGATGTCACCAAATGCTTTTGAGAGGACCTTGACATTTTCTTTTCTGGAGAAATCATCCTAAAAGTTTGAGTTCCCATTTGTGAAACTTCAGAGTATCAAACAGGGGACACTGGCTTGCAAAATCTGGTTTCTTGCAAGTTCTCTTTGGTCAGTGTTGCAGTTCAAATGAATCATTAAATAGCATTTTTACCATAAGGTATAAAGGGAAATTGGTAATTGAAAATAAAAGAATAAAATCTAGAAATGCAGTAGATTAAAATTACACAGCAACAGAATTGGAAAACATATTTAAGATTTTGTCAAGAAAAATCAATAAAATCAACAGGTTTCATTTTGTCTGGGAGTAGAAGTTTGCAGGTAAAATGGTTAAATTGGAAAGGTAAGTGAATTTCTGTTAAAATCAAGACAGTCGGGAGTTGTTTACTTTTTTGGCTAATAAAGTTGTTAGGAGATATTCAGATAGAAACTGAGAGTCTGAAGCAGAGAAATGTGCTGAGCTAATTTCAATATAGAGTGGGGCACATTTGTATAAGTAGCAAATTGAAATAGTTGGATGTCTAGAGAGATGGCTCAGTGGTTAGGTGGACAGGACTAAGGTTCAGTTCCCAGCACCCACATGAAGTATCAGCTGGCACTATACTTGCACACAACCCCCAATACTCAAAATAAAAAATACATTTGTTTTTAAAAAAGCAAAGTAATTGTAAATACCAAAGTAATGGCAACCTACTGGGTTGTAACAATATCTGTCCTACAAAAACCCAAGAAAGTAAAGAAAAGAAGAGAAAAGGAAAGAAAAGAAATGGGGAGTATGTAAACGGGAGTGAAGGTTTGAACTATAGGTCAGTAAGGTTGAATTAGGATAGGTCACCATTTGAGATTTTAAACACATGATGTGCACAGAAGCCCTTTGATGTACATGGGTCAGGGTGATGCAGACTTGCCTGTTGACCAAAAAGTTCAGCTCCTTTACAATTGTATGTGGAAGCATACCCCTCTTTATAGCCCGTTCTCAGATTTGCCCCACTACCTGAATAACTACTTGCGCTTTAGGAAGAACATTAAGGCATGTATTCGGCACAGCATTTGTACCATTGACATTTCAGTATCCATTATCATTTGCAGCAGCGAATGTTTACTATAAACAGAAGTAGATCTTTCTCCTTGACAAATCTGACCTTTACTTTTACCCTCATTGTACAGATTGTATATAATGGAGAATTAAAGATTATTGCCACAGAAATGGATGAGGGTATCAATTTCAAATGTACAATGTCAGAACTAATAGCTGCAGTGGAAGGAGATTTATGAGTGAAAAACACATTTTCTTTACATAGTTACAGTGTTTCACAAACATATTTCATCTTATTTTTAAATTATCTAGAGCTGTTGAATTAATTTCTACAATGTCGTTGGGCCTCTGTATCTGTGGGTTCTGCACTGGAAGACTGAACTGACCAAAATTCTGTTGTAAGGCTTTGCTGGTTGCATCTGTACCCTAAGATAATATTATCTGTGATGGTTATATTTGTACTACACAAATGCTGTTGGGATACATTGTTACCTTTGTACTACATAGATACCAGTAAGCTATGCTGGTTACATTCCTGTGACATAGATGCTGCTGTTACACTGTGATGGATACACTTGTTCTACATGATATAAGACTGTTTTCTTATCATTATTTTGAGCAATACCTTTTAGCATATGCTTGCATGGAAATCTACATAATATTAGATATTATAAGTAACCACAAAATGATTTAAAGTAAACTAGATGCTGTGGATCTGTGGTATTCATGTTGCATATGCCATAAAAAGGTTTGCATAATCTATTTTGGCATTTGTGGAAGGCTCGATTATTAATCCCCCAGGGCACAGAGGGACAGCCATACTAAATTCTTGAAAGTGTTACTTTGAATGACTTACTCTGTCATTTGGATATATTTTCTTGACCTTTTCTACATTTTAAATGATTGATATACCTATACAGTTGAAATTAATATTATTTATAAGCAATGTTATAGAATATAAAGAACTTTTTACTTAGAGTGAAATTGATAATTATTGAAGCAGTATTTGAAGTTTTGTAAATTTAAAATTTTTATTTATTTAAGTATACATTTTCAAAACTGAAAACAGTGTCCATGATACTATGATATTGTGTAGTGAAGTGAGCAAAGGCTCTTGCCACAAACCTATAAATCTGAGGTCAATCCCTAGACTCCACTAGGCGAAAGGAGAAAATCAGCTCCCAAGGTCCTCTGACCTCTGCATATGTGGCTATTTAGATATATATTTCTTATGTTAAATTAGCTTATAGAATTAAATTACAACCCATATCTATAAATGTTCTTAAATTGAAGAAAATTACATCTTGTAATAATTAGCATGATTTCATATATTATATGCAAGCATTTTATGAATTTTATGTTATATATTATGTATTAACACTTCATAAATTTTGTAGTTTATATTATATGCAAGTACTTTATACATATTATATTGTTTATTATATGCAAGTGCATTATATTTAGTCATTAATCTGTAAGAATTTACAGTGTTCTTCTGATAGAATACCTGCTGGTACAGTCACTTATAAAATGTGATTCATCACATTAATTTCATAAACATGGGCATAATATATATGAATTTCACCTATTAAATTTATATCAAGTATACAAAGATATAATTTTGTGTCCTCAATGTAAATATGCATTCCTGTCTTCCTATGCTTTGTTCATGACATTTTACACCTAGCCTGTCGCCATCTTGGAAGGTCACTCAGCTAGCTCATGGTAAGTGGGGACCTTCCTTATGTCACTGTCTGCATCTCAGCTCTTCCCACAACAAGGCGTGAGGAATGTTGCTTGGCATCTGTCTCTTGAGCCGTGCCATAATCCATTTGACACCTGTACAACCTGGGTTGCTTTTCCTTGAGAGTGTCCTGTTATATAGGGAATTTACTGGATCAAGTAATGGGAAGGATAAAGCTACGTTAGTAGCAGGCCAGGATTGGTTTAAGGATGCCACTGTATATGCAGTGTCACCATTTGCTTTGGTGTCAGCACTGTCTATGAGCTCCTGAGTGTGCTTTTGAGATAACAGGCTTGTTCATTTCCAGATTTGATATGCCTTACCAATGCCATCCAGGAGGCCAAAGAAAGACTGTTGTCATAGTTGTGAAGAAAAGGGACCAGGATGTTGTAGCCCTGCATGCTTAGGTAAATTCTTCCCTCTGTTTATACACTGATCAGATTTAAGGGGGCCAAGTTGAAAACTTTGACAGGAAGCATATCCATCTATGGACAGGAAACTAACAAGAAACCTGCCCTAGAGTCTGGTACAGTATCAGAAGATCTCCACAGTTAGTGTGGGGGGCTTGGAAGTTGCTTGCAGAATGAGGGAAAAACTAATCCAGGATCAGGTTCATTGTGTAAAATTTCTTCATTGTTAGAATGACTTTGCTAACTAGACTGCTAACCAGTGTGTTCTCCTCTACAAGGTTGTGTGTCAAGTGGTACCTCTGGGTCTTTGCCCTAGAATTTAAGGTCTTTTCCTTGTCATATTTAATTTAACATTGAGTATCAGAAAGAGAATTATCACTGTTGTCAGGCCATTAGCTGTTTATTAAGTGACATCAATAGAATTTTAGGGGACACAGTGGTGCTTTGTTTTGTCAAGACCAAGCCAAAGAAAATCCTTTGGAGAGACTGAGGATTGATTGAGCTGAACTTATAGAAAGTAGGACATGATTCTCAAACCCTGTCCTGTATTCAACAGATGATGGTCCTATAGTCTTTTTATGTTTATTTTGAATATACACTCCTAATGAGCATTCTAGTGAGCTAATAGGAAGACCTATACATCTGCAATGATATCTTGAGACAGCCTTTACCTACGGTGAATCTGAAGTGTAGCTAGACTTGAAACTGACCTTTGATTTGTGGATGTTGTCTGCCTGAGATGGGCGTGATCTGTGTACAGGATACTTGCTCTCTTCACTGACCATTGCTACCACCTGTTTTCTCTTCTCTTCGACTCCAGCCTGTGTGATTCTGGAAAGCTCGTGCTCCAGATCTGACCATTTTCTCTTCCTTCATTTTCCTCTCCATAAGCGGCTATGAATCTATAGTGCGTTAGAAGGGGTGACAGTTTTAGAAGGAGAAGTAAATTTCTCATTTAGCTCTAGCAGTGTATTCAGGCACAGTAAAAGATTTGTTTATTCTTTCTAAATGGAAGCAGTAATCCCCCCCATTATATACTTAGCTTTGGTAGTTTAAATGATAAGTAAAAATAATAATTAGAAACTCCGCATCCCTCAACTGACTGAAGCACAGATAAATATTTACAATGAGAGTAGACCAAAATAATGTGGTATCATAAATATACTTTATTAATATCTCTGAGAGATTCACTATAATGTACTAATTTTGTCAGAAACCCTTAGTAGATAATTAGGGCAAATTAAACTTAACAAACAGAAAGAAAAAGGAATGAGCAGTTTTATATCCATCTGTCCACCAATCCATCCATCTACCAGAAGATTTTAAAAATAAATGCTAAAATTTTAATGTCATGTTTAATAGGGGAAGAAGCAGAGCTCTACTCTATCTCCTACAGGAGACTGAGGAGTTCATTCTCCTTTCCCTAAAGACTTCCACACAAGAGAGGATTCCTGGCTTCCTCTACATGAAACGAACTTCAAAATGAGCCACTGTGAAGCAGACTGGAGAGTTATTAGAAGTGATTACAGTGCAGCTCTAGGTCTGGCATTGATAGAAAATGCCCAGAGATAGAATAAGATAAGCATGGATGTGGGCTTCTCCAGGAGAGGTGTATAGATTCTTTACTCTGAGTATATGTATGATGTTGGCTCTCTCAAGTTGTGTCTCCAGAAATTAAGAAACCCTATTCCCATTGAAAAACCCATATTGGGTAAAGAATGAAGTTTGCAGCAGGGTTAAAAATACTAAAGAATTTTCTTTTATAGACAAAGTTGTAAGGTTCATTCAGGAGGATGTTGTTTAGGTTTAGGAATGAAAGAAGAATAAAAGAAAATTAAGAATAGAATTGGTGAGATGTATCTGTGGGCAGAGGTACCTGCCCCTTCTAGTGTGATCCCAGGCCCTACGAGATGTCAGACTTCTGTGATTCTGTGGGTTCTATTCTGACCTCCATAAGAGTGATGTGGCATGCTTCTCTCTGTCTCTCTGTTTCTCTGTCTCTCTCTCTCTCTCTCTCTCTCTCTCTCTCTCTCTCTCTCTCTCTCTCTCTCTCTCTCTCTCTCTCTCTCACACACACACACACACACACACACACATACACGTATGCATGCCAAGGATCAGTTGAATATCATTTGGTTCTATGTGACCACAGTTCGTATTTTTTTTGACATCTCTGATTGAGCTGTCTTTCGGAAAACAAAGTGTGGATTTAACCATTTACAAATGTTAGTTTCTGAGATCATAGCTACTCAATTTACTTCCTCCCTTCCCTTTCCTCCTTCCAGACCCTCTCACATACGTCTGTGTTCCCTTCCAAACTCATGGCCTGCTGTTATTAAGTGCGTTACCCAATGTCACTTGTATGTGTTTTCAGGGCTGACGACTAGCATTGGATAACTATTTGCTGTGCTTTCCCTGGGGATCAAATGTTTCTCCTCAGCATTCCTGAGTGTACTGCAGTTCTACTTGTAGGGTTGAGACTCCCTACCCCTTCTCCTTCCCACGTTGGTGCACCTATTGTCTTCTTTATTGCTTAGTTGCAGTTTAGTCCCATCAGTGGTCTGTGAAGTTTCCTGTCACCTCACTGGGAAGGCAAATCAGATCCCAAGATGCCACTGTACTTCCTACGCTCTCTGTCCACTTTTCCATATGTTCCCATCTCTCTTCCCTGTCCTATGCACAGAGCTTGCTCTGATATATTTCTCATTGCAGTGACGGTATGAAATGTTCAATCGGGTCTTGTTTAATTTTGTGTTTTCAACAACAACAACAACAAAAATCAACTTTTTAAGAAAATCAGCATATCACTGAATTGATAAATACTATTAGTAGTTCGTACAACAATGAAAATCCACTCAAATGGCAGTTTATGAAACCTGAGATTCTATTTATTCTCACATCATAGTAAATACTTCCTGGAGACTTTGTTGTATGTGTAATGCCATAAAGTTCTTACTGTGGTTTGTGGTTTACTGTTCAACCAGAAGTAAAAGGCATAGCTATAATTTGATTTGACATCAATGAAAGTGCTTAGCCACACTTAGATGAATTTGTGAGCATGGTGAGAGAGCTCAGCATGGCCTGTCTTCACTTGATTGTGTTTTATTTACACTTGATGGTCACACATGTCACACATGTCACACACGTCACTGAGCTGTGCTGCCACATCTATTTCAGGCTATGATGAAGTTAAAATTGGATTGTGTATCTTTAAGATCTCTGGAACATACACATTTATGTATACATTTCAAAATGATATAGAGTATGTTTGGCTGTGGATTCAGTGACTGAAACCATTTTTAACTAGGATACTTGAGAGAGCTCAGTCAGGATCCAGAAGCAGGTTGCAGAGTTTGGGTTCCGTGAACCAAATTCTAACTTCCTGTCTTTGTGACCTCTGAGAATCGTAACTGTGATGTTTCATACTGCTTGTCAACTTGACAGCATTAGAATCAACTTCGAGACATGTTTCTGCACATATTTCTGATATGCACCTATCTAGACATACCTAGACAGGGAAAACTAAAGTGGAAAGACTCCACTGGAATGTGGGCAGCAGCATTCCGTGTACAGGGATCTGGGCTGCAGAAGAAAGGAAGGCAGCTATGCAGCAAGTTCATTGTCTCACCTCCTGCCTAGAACACAGCATCATCAGGGATGACTTTCTCACCAAGACTGACTGTGTACTCATCTTACAGCTTCCACGGCTAGGATAAAACACCGTGACTAAAAGAAGCATGGAGAGGGAAGGGTTTCTTTTGCTTACCCTTTCTCATAGTAGTCCATCACGAATGGACATCAGGACAGGAAGTTACAAGGCAGGAACCTGCACAGGAAGGGAAGGAGCATTGCCGTATTGGTATCGCCTGGAGAAGTCCTGCTTGCTGACTTGCTCCTGGTGCTCCTCTTTCCTCAGGCTCTTTTCTTCCCACTCAGCATGAGAGCCCAGGGTTAGCACAGTAACCATGGGCTAGGAATTTCCACATCAATTGCTAATTAAAATGTTCTACAGGCTTTTTCAGTCTGGTCTTAGGACATTCTCAATTTCTCAATTCAGAGTTTCCTTTTTTCCACATGACAAAACAATATTTGGGACACCCCTTGACATACAATTCCAAGCAAGCTTTTGCTTCCTTAAGTTACTTTTATCTTGGATTTCCCCAGGAACCTGAAAGTAACTATTAGATTACCCACCACTGAGCCATGATTTCCTCACTTGACAACAACTAGAAAGGTGTGTCCTATTTACACCTATAAAGTACAATGTGTCTGTTCTTGTAGCCATGTCTAGTAAATGATATTACTTGATTTCTAGTAATTACATATTTCCTAATTCTAAATATCATATATTGCTGTTGATATTGGAGCCAAAGTTTGAAACACTCATGTTCTGTTTGATTATATTCAATCCAGAATCTAGTAGTTTCAGACTATAAAAACAAATCAGCCGTCATATTTTACATTTTAATTTTGAAAGTTCTTTAAATGCATTATTTTTTACATTAAAATATAAATACATTAAGTATTGTATGAATATATGAATATTTGAATGAAAGGACTGAAAAATTTAGGCTTATATTTAACAAAATGTCTCCCCTCTAAAGCCATGCTGCTGCTAGTTACATGATCACCTACCAACTCAGGCCCAAGGATTGTCACAAAGGATTTGTATACAGTGTTATCAGCACCATGTGCCAACCCCACAAGGGTAAACAGTCCAGGTAGGCAGGCTCCATCGAGCTGGAACCAATGTCCACTGACTTTTGAACTTCGACTGAAAAAAAAAGGATAATTTGAATAAAAATTCCAGAAAAATATTTTTGCTTTTAGATTTGGGAAATAAGCATAATAAATCAAAATACTTAGTGACTTCTTGTACTGAATTCTCCATTTTCAGTGGCAGTAGTTTGAAGTGAATTCGTTCTACAGCAATTTTGATTTAGGAATGTGAATGTTAGAGCGTTGAATAATTACTATTTCTTTTGCATTGGAAATTTATGCTTAACCTTGAATGATTTGGAAAGGACTCACTGCTGAGATGAGTCCTTTGTATCATGCTTAATTCCCGAGGAATATGTCTTGTAATGTGATGATAACTTTTGGTATTATACTTTAGAATTTAAAATTTATACTGGAACATTATTCTAAGGATGTATCTTTTCTATATTATGTAGTTTTGTATTACCTTGTGGCCTCATTTGTTCTATTATATTTGCTATAATGGGTTAGAGCTATGAAAAATAGCTGAATTTTTAAAGCATAATGATTTTTCAAGCTCTTATTTTTTTTCATTAATGTGTATTTGCCCTCAATATTTTTATTCTAGGTTTAATTTTCTTTATCATGTGCAGTTTTTATCCTTTGGGAGAAAAGAGAAAAAAATCATTCCATCTTCTTTTTTTTTTATAGAGAAGTGCATATTGTATTTTAGCTTAATTAGCTAAGATTCAACAGCCAATGTTATTAATATTAAAATCTATACTCAGAGTAATTGTTACAACAGTGAAGCAGATTTTCAGTATCACTAATGAAAAGTCTTTGATGGGTAGAATTCACACATAGGGAGAAGAGCAGTTTTAACAAATAAGCCGACTGCGAGTGTGTTGAATAAGAGAAATGAGACAGAAGTGGTGGAGGGGCTTAAAGACTATCACCTGTTATGTGAATTTTGCATGAGAACATTATTTGTGCTTAAGCTGCAAAGCCCTGAACGTGTCAGACCAGCTATAGAACGTGCATCATGTATGATTACTGAGGAAACTGATACAAGATTGATAGCTACAGGTTAAGTTTACCTACTATGAACTGGAATTTAATGTATTAGTTACGTGTATTAGTTTCTTATTGCTATGATTAAAGTCAATATATCAAACTGTTTATTGGGGCCTATGGTTCCGCTGGGATGAGTCCATGACATGCGGGAATTTTGCCAGTAGGCAGTAATCATGATGGCAGGAAGCAGTTTGAGCGATCGCATGATGAACTATGGGCAGGAAGGAGAGGGAGAAACTTGAAATGACATAAATCTTCATAGTGTCATTATCGGGACAGTGTTCTATGTCAGAAACAATGGGGAATTCAAATGGCACATCATGAAATTCTATGGAGAGAAACTTGCGCTGTTACTGGATGTAAAGATAGATGGATTTCATGACATAAATACAGGGGGAGACACCAGTGTTGAATAGGTAAATTTGGTCCCTGCTTTTTGTCTCTAGAAGTCTCACTATGAACACCCAACAGTGAAAATACCCCTTCATATTATTATCACCCCTGAGAGACAGAACATAGGATGTACTTTCTGGAACTTTTGGATTTCCATTGCCTCTAAAGAGAGGTTGACAGTCAATGTACACTTTATGGCTGTCTCTGTATTGCCTACCAGGGTTTCAGACACCTCAACTGCTCTACAGTTCTTTATATCAGTTGCCTGCTTGTATTCCATAGGCATTGATTTTATCAGGAGAGGGTATCTCACATGTTTCAAGAGCCATCTCTTCTCAACAGTTGTCTCATTCATTGGGATCTACTCCACACTCTCAACTCACTGTGTATAATTGTGTTGTCTGCAACATTAGCAATATCATCTGATTTCTTTTCTTTCTGCACTTGGTTTTGCAAAACTATCTGTAAAGAACTGGTATTTGGAAAGAACTCCACATATTCAGTATCTGTGCTCTTCTGTGCCCTGTATTTGTAAGGAATCATTCTAAGGCAAACAAGGTCAGGAATGAGAAATTCTTCATTCTCTGCCTTCTCTGGATGGTGCTTCAGAGATGTGAGATGCCTACTCTCTCCTCTCAAGCCTTTTTTATATTCCTATCTCCAATATTCCATTTTATACATGTTCTGAAGCTATATAACATTCAGGGACTTATTCAAAAGGGGTTTTCTCACCTGACCCAGGAATTGGAGATATCCCCTTTTGTAAAGCTCTTGGAGACATTTTCTCTAAGTGGGGAACCCAGAGAATCTCAGTGATTTAGGGCCTGTCTGATTTTAAAATACAGGCATTTGCAATACATGACATTTAACTTTATGATATGTGCTGATGGAGAGTAGACTTTTTTATGGATTTTTTTTATGGTCAGGTTTAGGAGTATTACAAAATCTTGAAATTTATCATTATTAAGCGTCTGCCACAAGGAAGTCTGGGTAACTTATGCCAGGGGTTGTAAGCAGGTAGCAGAACCTGTCATAGCTCTCATCCTTAAGCCTTAATGGATATGAGATCTCTGCAACAGCTATTGTCATGTTCAATAGGAGAGAAAGAGAAAACCTCTCTGCTAGTCATGGAATAGAAGTCTATCTTTACAGAGTTAATCATAAAGCAAATTTTTGTGTAGTAGAGGACTGAGAATCTAAATGAAATTAGTGGTCCTCCAGGTATGTTAGAATCAGGTAGGAGATAGCACGCTACTATCTTTTAAGTATGACAGAGATTCAGAACAATGGTATCATACACTTCAAGAGCAACAGGAGTTACAAAAATATGAGTGGTCCATGAAGAACATAAAGATGCTAATTTTGGTAATTGGATGGTCTTTGATAAAATATATAGCATTGGAAAGAAATAATGAGATTTCTTTTTATACTTGAACCTGTTACGCAGTGACTGGGAGCTAAGGAAACAGTCCATCCTATTAATTCCTAATGCTGTGCCACCACATACCATTGACCCTGCGTCCTCAGCAAATGGGTCTCTCACTGAATTAGGCTAAGTAAAGAATCACTGAAGTGTAAGGATAACATGGAAAACAATACAGTTCATACAGTAACATTAGATAGACTGAATGGTATGTATTTACATATTTAGGAATATATATACATATGTATGTACATATTCATATGTTACAATAATTAATGAAAAAGAAGGTCATAAATTGGCAAGAGAAGGTTTGAAGGGAGAAAAGGAAAGAAGGAAATTATGTAGCTGTATTACAGTCTCAAAAACTAGGAAAGAAACAATTTTAAGAAGTATAGTACTGTTTTATAAAGGCTACCAGAAATGTAGCACAATGTCAGCACATTATTACAGTTTTTAACTTTTAAATTTTATATGCTTAATCTAAAGTACGATTTATAACATTGACATTATCTCTAATAGTGAAGATACACATCTATGCTAATTGTTCTAATGACTTAGATAATTCATTATTATGCATTCCTAAAATGGAATCCCATTAAGTTACTTTACTGTGATGGATGCAATCATTTTGGTAATGTAAGTAATCTACACATTTTCCCAGATTAATCACAGATGCTGTTCTAAAGTTGATTTAATGTGATGAATTATAATAATTCACTTATCAGCATCAAGGGCCTGTAAATTCTTTTAATAATCATTCAAATTCTGCCACTTAAAAGGAGATTTTTATTATTCAAAATAATAAATCAGAAATGATATGATTTATTTTCCACAAAGTGGATAAGATATATAATTATGTAATGAACTAAATAGTCATTTAAGTATTTAATTAGCTTATGTTTGTAAAAACCACTTACTATTTGATTCTATGTAAACTTATTTATTTTAAGCCTTCTTACCTCTATTAGTATCTCTTACTTATATTGTATTCTCTGGTGTCTTTGTTGTCTTTGGGAAATCCATCAAGCAGCATCCTTCTTTAACTCTCATATTGATGATTTCCTAATTTGAAAGGAAGGAAATAAAATCATTGTGGGCTTTGATTCCTATATTCTTTTCTAGTTCTTACCTGTCGCTATTAGTCTTGGGGATTCCATAGGCATGCGTATTTATCTACTGTGTCCTTGCACACAAACACAAGGTGTTAGTCACACATGTCTTTGAAATAGTAACTAAGTTTCGAAAACATGACTTCTCTTTTCACATTGCTTAATTGAAGTTGCGGCTGTTAGACTATGTGCTTCTGAAATCTATCCTCACTAGCATAAATGAATGACAGAAAAGAAGAGTATGGGAGGGGGAAAAGATATTTGTAATTTTGTTTTCAAAATGGTTAAGGAAGCAAAAAAATAAAGAGTTGTGGTATAGCTAAAATAACGTCATAAACAGTAATGATTAAGGGGTGTGTTGACTTAAATTTTGAGGGATCTAAAAACAAACAGGAACAGAAGATCTGGTAAAATTTCAAGCACACTACTGAATAAGTTTGTTAGGTAAGAATGGAAACTTCTGCAAGAGAAGAATTTCATTAGTGTTACTACTAAATCTAAGAGTGGAAAATTTAGTATAATTGGTTTTTACATTAATGAGTTGATTTAGTTCAGCATGACAACTGTCACTTTTGCATTCATATATTCCTCCTAAAGGTCAAACTTAACAACATATTTGTGGTTTCCTATGGACTCAGACCTTCAATTTTCTTACTGACTTAATCTCTTTGAGTTATAATTAAGTGCGTGCATAGGAATTAAAAAATTCATTTCTAGGAAGATTGTCTCTTTGCTCATGTGGAATGTTTCATGTGGAAATTATTTACATACCAGCATCCTCATAAAGCAATATATATATATATGTATATATGTATACGTATATATATATGTGTGTGTATATATATATATATTAGAGAGAGAGAGAGAGGGAGATGGAAAGGGAAAGGGAGAGGGGAAAGAGGGGAAAGAGGGGAGAGGGGGAAGGGGGAGAGGGGAGAGGAGGGGGAAGAGGGGAGAGAAAGAGGGAGGGAGAGAGGGAGAAAGAGAGAGAGACAGACAGACAGACAGACACAGAGAGAGACAGAGACAGAGACAGAGAGAGGAGTAATGTTTGATTTTGATTGAATGGTATCCCTAAGAATGCTGAAATCATAACCCCCAAGTAGGTACCTGAGAAAATGATTGCATCAGGAAATAAACCTTTGAAACATGTTATTGCCATAGGCACTGTGGCATGGAAACAATGTTGCCTGCAGTTGCTTTCCTCAGGCTACAGGGGCCACCTGAATCCAAGGCCTTGTATGACTTCTTTATCACAAACAAAACATAAAATTCATTACTTAATGCTTCCTTTCTCAACACAATCTGTAAGGAACGTTTGTTGTGATATGTAATTTTGTGGCCTAAAGTTTGAGGATTATGTATTTAATTTTCATTCATTTATTATCTATTATTACATTAAAAGTGAATTTAGGTGGCGGAAGGTCTGGTTATTAAGTGCATTATGAAGACAATTTTAGTATACTGACCAGAAGTTTCACTTTATGTTGAATAAATTTTCAAACTTGAATATTATTTCATAATAATCTATATTCTGATTTTTTGCATGTTTTGGTAGTAATAACATAATTTCCATTCTCTTTTTCTATTTTAAACTCTGTAATGAAACTTTTACTCTACTACCTTCCAATTAGTTATAGGTGTTTAATAATTTAATTATTTAAAGATTAACTCTGAATTTTGGTAATACTAAATAATTTATCCACTAGGTATATGCTCATTTTCCCCAGTAAATTATAGAAGTAGCACAGCCATAAAAATCATAAATATGTCTCAAATGATTAATGTTTTTATATATAATCTCTGAATGCAGCCACAGTAATTATTCTTAGATCTTAGTCTCTTAGAATCTATATTCTGTAATATAGAATTATGTTTATTTGAAGTTTGTGTACATGCAGCAGTAAATATAGTTGACATTTTGTTAGATAAAGCTGCTCACGTATATATTTAGAATCTATATTCTGTAATATACAATTTTGTGTTTGATGTTTGTGTACATGTAATAGTAAATATAATTTATATTATGTATGAACAAGCTACTCATGTTTACATATGTATAACATGGTTCATATGCAGTCATGTGTAGTGTGCACACTGTCTCTGTTGTGGTCTGTGCCCTCAAGTTTTCTAGGCTAGAATAAGGCTCAGAGCCTGCCCTGCCCTTCTTCACCTCAGAATTCTGCACGATGCACATGCATTGAGTGGCTTGCGTTGGCTTACACTCCTCAGGCTGAGAGGCAGAAAGAAACGCCCCTCTTTGCTGGGAAGCAATTTGTGTGTAGTTTCCTTTCACTATGAGACACTCACTCTGAAGCAGAATTTGCAGCCCACACTATTATGAAGCCCTTGCAGAGTTTCCATTCTCATACTCACTCTGCATGTAATAAAATAAATGGGTGAAGCTGGTTATTCTGTGTTCAAGTTCATGTGAAATTTCAGTGTCTTAACAAGAATTATAGAATTTAGTTTTCTAGTAAAGAGCTTTGATATTTCTACTCTGAATAAAATTGGAATCTGCTGCATCAGAAATCTATAAAAATAATGAGAAAACACCAATAACATTTATAATACTTATGACGATCCTAATTAGATATAATTACTGTAGATTTTTGATATTTTATCACACTATGCATAAACACACATGGCAGATAGATTTAATTTTGCCATTATTCAGCTTTTGTATTTGAATCCTTAATTTAAAATGCATGTTTTAGCCCACTCTCTGTAAAAACCTGGCTGTCTCTCAAAACATTAAACATCTATCTCCTTTATTTCCCAGGAATTTAATTCGTATGCATTTATCCAAAGGATCTGAAAATATTTGTCTATAAAAGACATACACAAAAAATGTTCATTATAGCATTCTTCATAATAATAGATTATTGAAGTAACCTAAATTCACATAAAATATGTAAAATATGTGCTATACTTAAAATGAAGTACTGCTCAGACTTAGATGTTTGAACTGTGAATGTTTTTACCTAACAAAGACAAGTCATAGACACATTTATTGAATGAAGATAGACAGAATAACATTTACTCTGTGATTTCACTTCCAAGAATTTCAACAGTTACTACTAAGGGAGAGTAAGGTCAGAGCATATTTATTATTCCTCTGCAGATAGGAAAGGGAGAAGCCAGAGAGTGACAGGTGGGTGTCAAGGGATTTGGGAATATTGCTTCTCCTTTGGAGACTGGATTCTCTGGTTTGTATTTATCACTACTCATTGCATCCCCATCATTATTGGCAGAACTGTGTCCTCCTCAAAGTTCACATGCTCAGGTCCAAGCTCTGCATACTTTAGGAGTATGGCTTCTTTTTCAATAAAGAAAGAAGAGGAAAAACACAAAACGAAAACACCGGGTGTGGAGAAAGAGTTCTGCTTATCTGCTCTCTGTCCTCTCTCAATAAAGTCAACAAGCCTACAGCAAGCCAAAGTCTACCATTTTGTCTCAGAGAGGCTTCAGGTATCTACCCATAACTGAGCAAATTTTACGCTTCTATAAATAAAATTGCTGTTAAATGGAATTTTTAAAATGAAAACAAATGGCAGTTTCAAGTACCTCAACCTTATAGTTGATCTTTATAGCTATTTCTTTATGGTGCCTTGAGAAAAACAATAAGCATAAAATCTCTTTGAAAAGAATGTGTGCTTTTTAAAAGACATAATCAAAATTTGAACAAAAATAAAAACACCTTGAATGAAATTCAATGCTCAAACTTTAAAGATTCAAACATACAAACACAGATGAGAGGATAAGGAATGCTTTTAATGATACAACTCTTTAAAACTCAATTATTAGGGTTCTGACAAGATTTCACTGAACTCACTTTTTAGAGCATTCTGAGGAATGTCCAGTAATCCACATTGAGTACAAGAAGAATCTGGAGTACAGTCTTGTGAAAGAGCTTGTTAAAAAGTCCGAGGTTGATCTACATTCCCAATCACCACAAGATATTTCTTTTCTTGAAACATTTATACAGACTCAAACTCATGTTAAAAAATTGATCCTTAATATCAACAAGAAAATGCTAAGTTATAAAATAGTGTTCTGAATGTTGTGAAATACCACAAAATTAGATCTGAACATAATTCATACTGCAGAACATATTTACCGCAATTATCTAATTAAAGCCAGAAAGAAATTATGAGAAACTTTTTGTGACTATATCCCACATTCATGCAGGAATAATATAAATGCAAAGGAAAATATAGGTCTCATCTCTAAATAATGAATATCTTTTTAAAATATTCTTCATGTGTATATGTAACATGTTTAATCTTTTACAAAAGTGCATTAGTTCAGAATGATCAGTGGGCTCATTTGTTCACTTGAATTCTCCTCCTCATCCTCCTCTACCTCCTCCTCCTCTTCCTCCTCCTCCTCTCCCTCCTCCCCCTCTTTCTCCTCTTCTTCTACTTATTATTCCTCCTTCTTTTCCCACTCCTCCTCATTTGTCTTCTACCCCTTCTCCTCTTCATAATCCTTTCTCCTTCCCCCTTTTGGTTTTCTTAATACTGAAGTAGAGTTAGAGTCATTAGAAAGATGATGTCTTACTTGATTTTTGACAAAGAAGCAAAAACTATGCAATGCAAAAAACAAAGCTTTAACAAATGGTGCAGATCTAAGTGGATGCCCACATGTAGAACAATGCAAATAGAACCATGTCTATCACTGCACAAAACTCAAGACCAAGTGTATCTAAGACCTCAACACAAACCCAGATACATGAAATCTGCTAGAATAGAAAATGGATAATAGTCAAGAATACATTGGCAGAGGAGAAAATTTCTTGAACAGAACACTGACTGCTCAGACACCTCGTGAAACTGAAAGTCTTCTGTAAGACAATAGATAATGTCAAAAGGACAGAGCAGCAGCCTACAGAATGGGAAAAGGCCTTCACCAATCCTACATCTGGCAGAGGTCTGATATCTAAAATATATAAAGAACTCAAGAAACTAGACATTATCAAACCAAATAACTCAATTTAAAAATGGGGTACAGATCTAAACAGAGAATTCTCCACAGAGGAAATTTAATGTCCAAGAAGCACTTAAAAAAATGGTCAACATCCTTCGTCATCAGGGAAATGCAAATCAAACGATTCTGAGATTCTATTTTACACCCATCGGAATGGCTAAGATCAAAAACTCAAATGATAGCTCATGCTGGCAGGGATGTGGAGAAGGACAACATTCCTCCACTGATAGTAGGAGTGCAAATGTGTACAACCACTTTGGAAATCAATTTGGCAGTTTCTCAGAAAATTTCAAATAGACCTAGCTTAAGACCCAGTTATACCACTCCTATGCATATATCCAGAAGTTGTACCACCATATTACAAAGACACTTGCTCAACTATGTTCACAGCAGCTCAATTTGTAAAAGCTAAAAGCTGAAAGCAACTTACAAGTGCCTTAACTGGAGAATGGATAACGAAATGTGGTTCATTTATATATGGAATATTAATCAGATATTAAAATCAATGCCACTATGAAATTTTCACGCAAATGAATAGAACCAGAAAAGATCATTTTTAGTGAGGTAACCTAGACCCAGAAAGACATGCATGGTTTATACTCACTTATAAGTGGATATTAGCCATAAAGTATGGATAAACCTACAATCCACAGACCTAAACAAGCTAAGTAACAAGGAAGGCCCAAAAGGGGACACTTAAATCTCACTGAGAAGGGGAAACAATAGACACCAGCTTGTTAGGGGTGGTTGGAGGGAGGGATCTTGGTAGGGGAGGGAGTTGTAAGAGGAACAGAGGGATCAATTATCTGAAGGACAGAGGGAAAGATAAGTGGGTGGGACAACTGGAATTGGTGAGTGGTCATCTTTGGGACAAGATAGAAGTCTAAAACAATGGAAACTTGCAGGAATCTATGAGGCTGACCCCAGCTAGTACTTCTACCATTGGGGATAGGAATCCTGCAAAGACCACTGTCTGTAACCATGTAAGATTTCCAATGGAGGGATGGAAACAACAATCCAGGTATAAAACCTTAGACTAACAATTGGTCCTACCTACAAGATGTGCAAGGGATAATGATGGAGCAGAAACTGATGGAATGGCCATCCTATAACTGGCCCAGCTTGAGACCGAGGACATGAGAGGGAGTCCACCCCGGACACTATTAATGATATTCTGCCAAACTTGTAGACAGGAGCCTAGCATAACTGTTATTTGAGAGGCTTCACCCAGAAACTGATGGAAACTGATGCAGAGACCTAGAACCAAACATTATTGTACCATTGGGAATTATGTGGAAGAGGGGGAGGATGGATTGAGGGAGCCAGCAAAGTCAAGGACACCACGCGAACCACCAACCAGATACTATGCATTGGATAGACCTAGGCCCTTTGCACATATGTAACAGATGTCCAGTTTGGTCTTCATGTGGGACCCCTAAGAGCAGGAACAGGGACTGTCTCTGACTGTGTTGCCTGCCTTTGGATCCCTTTTCCCTAACATGCTGCCTTGTTTAGCCTCAGTAGGAGAAGATGTGCCTAGTGCAACTTGATAGACCAGGGCTGGTTGATATCCATGGGAGGCCTCCCCTTTCCCTAGAAGAAAGGGGGCATGAGAGAAGAGGAGGAAAGCTGCAATCTAAATGTAAATAAATTAATGAAAAATGCTATCTTAATTTTATGGAGATGTTGTCTATAAAATTCATAACAATCATAAAAATTAAAGCAATGCATTTCTAATTTATGAAAGAGAGCATCTTCCAATAGTGGATTTTTCAGAAATGTATGGTTTGTGATGACTCTGATGTCTTTCTTCAACATACTCCCTACCACCTGGCATAAAATTGCTTGAAATGCTTGGATGATATCTTCTTCTGCATGTCACAATAACTCAGTGTCCTCCCTGTTCCAAATTCCTTTCTCCTGTTCATTTAAGACAAGGAAATTGTCTTAGACATGTGAATTCAACCTGGGACCTCATAAAGTTTGCAGGCATGCGCACGCGCGCGCGCACACACACACACACACACACACACACACACACACACACACACGATGCTAGGAGAGCAGTTAATGAAAGTCTTCCTGTGTCTGGCAACTTTGGTTATATTATAAAAGAAAATGAAATGGTTGTTTGTAACAATCCAACTTGTAAGAGAAGGAAAAATCACAAATTTATAGCTTACACTGAGAAAGTATGTCACTATGCACTCATGGTTGGTTACTGAAGAATTATATTAATGAGCACTGTTTTCAAATTAAAGCAAGAATTTTGTTTTTATTTTATTTTATTACCATACAATTTCTTTCTCAGTTTACTTTTTCCTTCACTGACTAATGTAGGTCTTTTACCTTTTTAATTGAAATAATACAATATATTATTTAGCATTCGCAATGCAATAATCATTTTGTTATAACAATCATCTACCAGTACAACAATCAATCATCTGACCCATATACATAGTTAAATACATAGATGTCATCGTTAATATTTAAGAAACATTACTTTCCAGAGCTTTTTAAATACCATGCATACAATAATTCTTCTCACAGACATAAGCTCACTGTTTAACTGTGCTATAGTCTGTAAAACTGCTTTTCATCTTCGTTGTACAAGTGTGCATATGTGCTGCGTGTCTTCTGAGAGCACAGATGAACTTGTGAGGATCTGCCTTCTGGTGTCTTTACTGTTTACTTTGCCAATGTTCTTTATTAAACGTGTGGTGAGGATACAGTGTTCTTACAGGGATAGGAATATAGTTTAGATGGCAGAGAGCTTATGTAGCATGAAGGAAACCTTTGTTCCATCCCTGGCACTGCAGAATCCAGCCATAGTGGTGTACTCCTGTGCCATTACCACCAGTAAACGGAGGCAGGAAGAAGAGAAGTGTATGGTCCCCTCAGCTACCAGAGAGTTAGAGGCCAGTGTGCAATTATGTGAGAGAGAACTCATGCAAAGTAGGAGGAGACTGCTGAGAACCTGCTTTCTGGTAGCACGATTCCATCTCTTAGAATTGTTTGGGGGATGATCCAGTGGCAATGGGCACTGTCCTTGGCAACCACTCTTCCACCTCTTACTGTCATTCCACCTGAAATCACAGAAAGTGTTTGGTCAGCACAGAGACTAATAGAGGCACATGCCAAGAAAAACCCGAGGGGGAATAAAGAACTCGAAAATACTGTCCTCTTAACAGACAGTTCCCTTGCACATCTGTGCCTAGATTTATATGAAAAAAATCCTACCATGTAGAAAAATGTCTTTGTACCTGAAGGGCATTTCTTTTAAATTGGATATTTTATTTATTTACATTTCAAATGTTATCTCCTTTCCTGGTTTCCCCTCTGCAAACTCCTGATCTCATCCCATTACCCTGCTTCTGTGAGGCTGCTCCCCCACCCATCCTCCCACTCCTGCTTCACCTCCCTACCATTCCTCTACACTGGGGCAGCAAACCTTTACAGGACCAAGGGCTTCTCCTCCCACTGATGCCAAGCCCCTTCAGTTCCTATTCCTTTCCCTAATTCTTCCATTGGGGTCCCTGTGCTCAGCCCAATGGGTGGCTTTGAGCATCTACATCTGTATTGGTCAGGATCTGGCAGAGCCTCTCAGAAAACACCTGATTCAGGCTCCTGTCAGCAAGCACTTTTTGGTATCCACAACAGTGTCTGGGTTTGGTGTACGCATGAGGGATGGATGCTCGGGTGGGGCAGTCTGGATGGCCTTTCCTTCAGTCTCTGCTCCGCTCTGCCCCTGTATTTCCTTTAAACGAGCAATTCTGGGTTGCAATTCTGGGTTAAAATTCTGGAGATGGGTGGGTGGTCCCATCCCTCAACTGGGGAGCCGTGACTACCTCTGGGCATGGTTCAACAGGTTCTCCCACCCATTTGAGGGGTATTTCAGCTAATGTCATCCCTGTGGGGTCCTGGGAGGCTCTTGCTTCCCATCTAGGACTTTCTAGTTACCTCACGCAGGATGATATATTTTCTAGATCCATCCATTTGCCTGCAAATTCCATGAAGTCATTGCTTTTGATAGTTGTGTAGTATCCCATTTTATAAATACACCACATTTTCTCTATCCATTCCTCTGTGGAGGGACATCTGGTTTGTATCCAGTTTCTGGCTGTAATAAATAAGGTTGCTTTGAACATAGTGGAGCATGTGTCCTTGTTACATGTTGGAGCATCTTTTGGGTATATGCCCAGGAGTGGTATAGCTGGGTCCTCAGGTAGTTCTATGTCCAATTTTCTGAGGAACCTCCAGACTGATTTCCAGAGTGGTTGTACCAGCTTGCAATCCCACCAGCAATGGAGGAGTGTTCTTTCTCCACATCCTCACCAGCATCAGCTGTCAACTGAGTTTTTGATCTTATCCACTCTGACTGGTGTGAGGTGGAATCTCAGAGTCCATTTGATTTATATTTCCCTGATGACTAAGGATTTTGAACATTTCTTTAGGTGCTGCTTGGTCATTCAAGTTTCCTCAGTTGAGAATTCTCTGTTTAGTTCTGTACCCCATTTTTAATAAGGTTATTTGGTTCTCTGGATGGTAACTTCTTGCGTTGTTTTGTACATATTGAGTATTAGCCCTCTATTGGATGTAGGATTGGTAAAGATCTTTTCCCGATCTGTTGGTTGCCATTTTGTCCTATTGATAGTGTCCTTTGCCTTACAGAAGATTTTCAATATTATGAGGTCTAATTTATCAATTCTTGATCTTAGAGCATGAGCTATTGGTGTTCTATTCAGGAAAATTTCCCTGTTCTCATATGTTCTAGTCTTTCTCCCACTTTTTCTTCTATTAGATTCAGATGTGCAATCAAGCTGCTATTGTTCGCTCTCTCCAGTTTCTTTTTGGAGGCACTCAGAGCTTATGAGTTTTCCTCTTAGCACTGCTTTCATTGTGTCCCAAAAGTTTTGGTATGTTGTGCCTTCATTTTCATAAAATTCTAAAAAGTCTTTAATTTCTTTCTTTATTCTTCCTTAACCAAGTTATCATAGAGTAGAGCATTGTTTGATTTCTATGTGTATGTGGACTTTCTATTGTTTTTGTTGTTATTGAAGACCAGCGTGATCTGATAGGATGCATGGGATTATTTCATTCTTCTTGTATCTGTTGAGGCCTTTCTTGTGACCAATTATATGGTCAATTTTGAAGAAGGTAACATGAGTTGCTGAGAAGCAGGTGTATTCTTTTGTTTTATGATGAAATGTTCTGTAAATATCTGTTAAATCCATTTGGTTGATAACTAAGGTTAGTTTCACCGTGCCTCTGTTTATTTTCTGTTTCCATGATCTGTCCATTGATGAGAGTTGAGTGTTGAAGTCTCCCACTATTATTGATGGAGGTGCAATGTGTACTTTAAGCTTTAGTAAGGTTTCTTTTATGAATGTAGGTGCCCTTGCATTTGGAGCATAGCTATTCAGGATTGAGAGTTCATCTTGGTGGATTTTTCCTTTGGTGAATATGAAGTGTCCTTCCTTTTCTTTTTTGATAACTTTTGGTTGAAAGTTGATTTTATTTGATATTAGAATGGCTACTCTAGATTGTTTCTTGGGACCATTAGCTTGGAAAAATTTTTTAGTCTGAGGTAGTGTCTTTCATTGTCATTGAGATGCAGTTCCTGTATGCAGCAACATGCTGGGTCCTTTTTATGTATCCAGTCTGTTAGTCTATGTTTTTTATTGGGGAATTGAGTATATCGATTTAAAGATATAAGAATAAGAGATATTAAAGAATAGTGATTGTTGTTTCCAGTTATTTTTGTTTTTAGAGGTGGAATTATGTTTGTGTGGCTATCTTCTTTTGGGTTGGCTGAAAGATTATGTTCTTGCTTTTTCTAGAGTGTAGTTTCCCTCCTTGTGTTGGAGTTTTCCAATTACTATCCTTTGTAGGGCTGGATTCGTAGAAAGATATTGTGTAAATTTGTTTTGTTAAGGAATATCTTGGTTTTTCCATCTATGTTGAGAGTTTTGCTGGGTATAGTAGCCCGGGCTGGAATTTGTGTTATCTTAGAGTCTGTATGACATCTGTCCAGAATCTTCTAGCTTTCATAGTCTCTGTTGAGAAGTCTGGTGTAATTCTGATAGGTCTACCTTCATATGTTACTTGATCCTTTTTATTCACTACTTTTAATATTGTTTCTTTGTTTTGTGCCTTTGGTGTTTTGACTATTATGTACCCGGGAGGAATTTCTTTTCTGGTCCAATCTATTTGGAGTTCTGTAGACTTCTTGTATGTTTATGGGCATGTCTTATTTTAGGTTAGGGAAGTTTTCTTCTAGTTTTGTTGAAGATATTTACTGGCCCTTCAAGTTGGGACTCTTTGCTCTCTTCTACATCTCTTAACCTTAGGTTTGATCTTCTCATTGTGTCCTGGATTTCCTAGATGTTTTGTGTTAGGAGCTTTGTGCAGTTTACATTATCTTTGAGGGTTGTGTCAATGTTTTCTATGGTCTCTTCTGCACTTGAGATTCTTCTATCTCTTATATTCTGTTGGTGATGCTTGCGTCTATGACTCCTGATCTCTTTCCTAGGTTTTCGATTTCCAGGGTTGTCTCCTTTTCTGATTTCTTTGTTGTTTCTTTGTTTATTCAATTCTGGATAGTTCTGTTCAATTCATTCACCTGTTTGGTTGTGTTTTCCTGTAACTCTTTAAGTGATTGTTGTGTTTCCTCTTTAAGGGCTTCTACCTGTTTACCTGTGTTGTCCTCTATTTCTTTAAGGGGGTTATTTATGTCCTTCTTAATGTCTTCTATCATCATCATGAGATATGATTTTAAATCTGAATCTTGCTTTTCTTGTGTGTTGGGGCCTCCGGGATTTGCTGTTGTGGGAGAACTGGGTTCTGATGATGCCATTTGACCTTGGTTTCTGTTGTTTAGCTTCTTGCATTTGCCTCTCGCTGTCTGGTTCTCTCATGTTAGCTGATCTTGATGTCTCTGATTGTGGTTTGTCCCTCAACACTGGGTGTCCTGAGTGACATTGTTATGCTGACTAGACGTGGTAGACAATTGCAGTTTTTCTTTTTACTAAAAAGGCATGGTGGAGCAACTTCTTGCTACAAGAATAATTCAGTGTCTCTGAGTTTTCGCCTGACAAACCATGTGTGTTATAGTCACCTTGTTAGGCAGTGAAAGTTTAAAACATAATAAGTTTGCTAGAAGTTTGATTAAACAAAGAAGTTATTGTTCTAGTGACAATCATTTGAAGTTATTATTGATATTAAAAATAAAGATATGTAAAAATTTTCCCAAGCCAGAAAGTAAAATACTAAATTCAATCCTGTAAGTTTTTTTATTTTATCTTTTTATATCAGGTTAGTGAACTGATGGATTTTTGCATGTCACATTTTGTCCTGAAACAAATGATATGTAAATATATGTACATATATGTATATATATATATATATATATTCACAAATGTACACAACCTAAATGACTGGATACATAATAAACAGGGTACAGGATACATAAGGTAATAAACATTTCATAGTAACTTAAATTTATTTTTCTGTTGTTTCTTTATAAGTTCATTATCATGGGTCTTTCATCTTAGAGTTAATTGTTTTGTTATTTTTCAGTAAAGCAATGAAATTAGAAGAATTCAATATTTAAAGTAAGATTTTCATGTTGTAAAAATATTTTTTCCTTTTAACATGTTTTATTTACAGTTATTTACTGTTTAGAATTCACTGAACTAGCATGTAATTATACACTTTAATGAGATAGTCTCTATTGTGACCTAAACTGAATATTTTACCTTGGCTTTTAGTTTTCAAAACTAAACACTTACTGAAAGGCTGTTTATGTGTATCCACATGAAGTAGGAAAAATGTGCTTCAAGAGAACACAAAATGCAAAGATCAGCGTGGAGAATTGAGCTGTTGTCAGCAATGCTTGTTCCATCATTGGCAGAATTGGTTCTTCCGCTGTGCGCTGAGGGAGCTGCAGTAAAGTGTTATTGAATGTTGGGGAGCTGTTTGGTGAATGGTGGGAGGATGCCTTCAGAGACAATGAAGAGTTAAGAGTTAAGAGTTAAGAGTTAATAATGTGAGAAAATGCTAAAATGAAAACAATGGGTTAGACTCATTTTGTAAAAAAAATGGTAGATAATTAATATACTATTCTGCTTAGAAGTAGGAATAATGTAATAGTCAGGGTAGGCTAGCACTGGAGAGTGGACAGCGGCAGCATCTCTATCACTCCCTCAGGAATCTCAGTTGTTAACTGCCTCCAGCTTTCATAGTCAAGAAAGCTGAAGTCAATCAAAGTGACCTATTCTTTGTCTTTTAAAATTTAATGACAATTTCCTTATTGAAATACAGAATGGACATAGTAAGCACAAATGTTTTATAGAGGATTGTTTAGATTTATGTGGATAGGAAGTTTTGCTGTGGCATATTGTAGACTGTGTATGGCATATTAAGTCATTGTGGGTGGTCATAATGATAATTTATTTTTTCATTTTTATTTTCTTATATAAAATACTTTAGGTATCTTTATGAATCTGTATATTCTTTCACATTTTCATATTCATTAAGATTGAAATGTCAGAACCATCTACTGGACAAAAGATTTAATGGTTAAGAATACTTATGACTTTTGCAGAGGAGTATTTTGATGGTCAGCATCCACAGATGACTCATAACTACCTCTAACTCCAACCCTAGTGGATTCAATGCTCTCTTCTTGCCTCTATGGCCAGTTCCATGTATAAGTACATAAACACACACACACACACACACACACACACACACACACACTTATACACATGAATAGAATTTTTAAATTTTTATGTGTTAAATGATTTATGAATAAAAATACACATATATGTATAAATAAAAATAAGATAAATCTTAATAAAAGATGAAAGCATTACTCTCCTGTTGTAACTCTAAAAACCACCATCTAGTCAAAATTTAAATAAAAAATATAAAATATAATTTGATGATTGTGTTACTAGTTAAGTTTTGTTTACTTTGATTCTCTGTAAACCACTGCCAATAAGTCATTGAATTAGCTTAGCTGCTTCAATAAACTTCCCTTGTTGAAGCATCCTGGTAATACTAACAACAGCAACAATAGCCCCAGAAAATATGGACAGCTCATGTCAAATAAAGCCTTTGCTTATGAAGACACATAATTGTCCTATTATAGGAAGAATGAGGGGTGCCCTCTTAAGTCTCTGACTGTCATCCCAGCACCACTGAATGCCATTCAATGATGTCATTCATCATTGCTCTTCATTTATCCATTGCCATGAGTTCTCTGGTTTTCCTTGAATTATGTGAATGCTTAAGTGTGAGAAAAAATAACAAATTAATCTCAAGGTAAGCATAAGGATAAGAGTAAGGAATCAAAAGAACCAACAACATAGAAAACAAATAACAGAGTCAGCAAGGAAAGGTGTAACTTCTTACTATGAAAGATCAGTAAATGTGATAGGTGCCTAGGCAGAGTGCTCTGGAAATCACAAGGGTTCAAATTACAAGTATCAGGAATAAGTAGGGGTCTTTGGCTAAAAGTCTACATTTAAAGGCTTATCACAGAACACAAAGAACAATTTTTATCCCGAGTGAACTTTATACTTTACATGAAGTGAGTAAATGTTGTGACACAGTTGAAGTACCTGAACTTCCTCCATATGGAAGATATGGGGCCAGTGAGAAGGCTCAGTGCAGAAGTGCTTGACGGAGGAGCTCACCTCACACCCCAGAACCACCTGTGTGAAGGTAGAGGAGAAGACTGACTCTACCAAGTTGTCTTCTGAGTTCTGTATGCACCCATAGCCTGTGCAACCCCTGCATATGGTAAGTAAAATGGGAAATAAAGAAGATAAAGGTGACGTGAAGGTCTGTAAGAAAGTGAGGAGCGTATCTCAGGCTTTTTTTATGTCTATGAAAAAATATGAATTTTGCTATTTTTCTTGTTAGCTGTCAATGTTCTGCTTTTTTATTTATTTTACCTTAATGTTTGCATAGATTGTTCTTCACTTTTAGACATTGCACAAAATTTTCTATGGGTTAGTTTCATATATAGAGTCCTTTATTGAATGAATGAAAATACTAAACTTTTTCAGATTTTCCCTTTCTAGATCTTTCTGCATCCTTAGATAAAGCAATACTCTCTCACGTTTTCCTAGTTCCTCGAATTGTGTTGCTTTTCAGTATTGATATTAGATCCTCTGCATTCCACTTTGCTTGGCTTAATGTGGCAATTTTTAATTTTCCATTGATCATTGTTTCCATTGACCAAACACCCATGCTTCTGTCTCTAACATCTGCCAGATATGGACTGTGTAACTTCCTTGTTCCTATTGTTCTTACACTTAGTGCTATAAGTTTGAAACAATACAATGTGTAAAGTGACTTCTGTTATCTGCTTTCATCAGTCCTCTGGTGCTTATGTTTTCATTCCTTAGCAGATCATTCCCTTCTAAGGCTGAAAGCGTATCCCAGTGTCTAGACAAACCACACTTTACCTATTCACCTACTGTGGCACAACTCATTTGCTCCATATTTTGACCATTACAAATAAAACTGTATAAGTTAAAAAAATCCTACATTTTCAGTTCCTTTGGGTAAATGTAAAGAATTGTTCATTGCTGTGTTACATGGTACAGTTTTCTAATTTTATAAAAAAAAAAAAACAAAAACATAAAAAACCTTTAAAAGTGTTGTTCCCAATTTTCATTCAGGTCAGCAATGACTGAGCCAAAGAAGCAGTTCTTTTCCCATGTTTGCCAGTATTTGATACTCTTATGTTAAAGAGTTTAGCCATTGTACTAGGTGCAGGGATATTCTGGGCTTGGGTCATCCTAACAGCCATTGGATGGTGGTAGCTCCTTTTGTGCACACCTGCATGCTGGGATTTTTGTCTGGCTTGAGATCACACAAGTCGTGTGCATGCTCTCACAACTGCTGACTGTTCATGTGTATGACTGCCTTTTGTGTCTACAACCCATGGGTCACAATTGTTTCTCCTCCTGTTCTACAGTGATTCTTGAGACCATGGAGTAGAGACGATGATACAGATTTTCAAAGTAATGCTGAATACTCTTTGCACCTTGACTAGTTGTGGGACTCTAGGCCAATCACCATCATCTATTGTAAAAATGAGTTTCTCTGCGGGGGGTGGGGGGCGTGGTTGCCAGATGCACTGATCTGTGGACTCAGGTTAAGTCGGGTAATATTAATATTAATATTATGTCCCTTTGACAGGGCAATAGTTTAAGTTCTCTCCTAGGACCTATGCTCAGTCTAGCCACAGGCTCTTGGCTGCATAATCTTCCATCTTCTGGAGCTTGCCTTAAACCAAGTAGAAAGTCATTGGTCACTCCCATGACTTCATGCTACCATTGTACCAGTGAGCTTCCATATTCCTTCCTCTACCCTACCCTTCCTCCTCCCTCATGTTTAACTCTTCCTATTCTCATGTCTCCTATCTTTGTAGTTCTGCACTATTAGACCCAGCATTATTTTTCGAGTTCTATCCATTTACCTGGGAATTCAGTGCATTTCCCTTTTTATTAACAGATAAATAATATTCTACTGTATATATTTACATTTTCAATATCTAGTAATTTATGATGGACATCTAAGATTATTAATTACAATTTTCTTACTTCTTTTACACATACATATGCAATACACAGTCAACATTCCTACTCTTCCACTCCATCTCATTCACTCTTTTTTTCCTACAAATCATTCTGAGTTATGTTCATATTATTCAATTTATTTGTGATCCATTGAGATGAACCAGGGGTGTTTGTATGACTATGGATTCAGAGCTATCCATTAGATTCTGGTGGGCTCAGTAATGAGCATAAAACAAAAAGCAATGATTCCTTGTCCCAGAATCTACCAATAGACAATAGTTTATAAATAAATAGCAGGGCCACATGAACCCCTCTCATTTTGGGGATGACTGTTCATAGGGTCGGCTTTGTGTGGGCCAGTGCAAGTTAGTATAATTGTTGTGAGTTAATTAATGACTGCTGTGGTTGTATCTAATCTACAGAATGGACTCTCACACCCCTTCACCTTGATCTGTGACTGTTACATACTTTCTGCCCCATTTTCCTCAATGTCCCTTAACCTTGGGACACTAAACCTGGGAGAACACTGTCACTTGCTTGTCACACCCTGAGCAGACACAAATCCATGAATTCACTGTCATTCATAGTCACTGGAGTCTGCAAGCTTTTGTACATGTTAGAGTATGTTTACATGTACACTTTGCAAATATTTTCTCTCAGGCTATATTCCTTTTCCAGTATCTTACACACAGAGAACAAATGTTCATTTTGAATGAAATGCAGAATATGATGTTCTTTCCTGGATTGTGGCCATTGATGCTCGTCCTAAAGCATCATCCTCAAATCCTAAGCCATCAAGGTTTTCTCTTATGTTGTATCATTAACATCTTTACTTGGATCTATGACTATGAAGTTTTTGAATTCCACTGGTGTTCCCATCATTTTTACTGAGTTGCTTTGTATCTTCTCATTTGTTTGGTACCTGTTTTACATGTGAAGTTTGTTTTCTTTGTTTGATGGCTACCGGCTCATTACTATGTTTAAGAAAAAGACATGCATACCTGGCTTTGTGTAATCTCACAGTAAGGCAAACATCATTTTAGTTGAGCCATTCCCACATGGTTGTACTTCTAGGTCCTCCTTCGATGAATAAGCTTCCTCCAGGAACTTCTGGAAGCAGAGCCAGACTTCTGGTGTCCAAGAGCTGACTCAGAGGAAGTTTGTCTGGGTAAGATGGTTCTTTAGTTTACAGATTTGACGATGGCTTCCATCATCAGAATCAAGACTTGTTTCCTGCGAAATGAAGTCTCTGAGCATAGAGTCTCTAGAGTTCAATTTATTCAGGGTTAGGTGTACCATGGAACTATTTTGTGAAAGAGGAAATAAGAAAGACTTAGGACTCTGAAGCCTGATAGTTTTTTTTTTTTCAGACAAGGTCTGGGTTTGGGCCTGAATGGGTTGTTTACATCTTCTCCTTAGAAGTCCTCTGTCACCATCACCCATGTTCTGCTCTCTCTTTCTGTTTGTCGTGGTGCAGATGAGAAGCATAGGTGTCTCCTCTTTGATCAGCTGTGGAAACAGATCATGACTCTTTCCTCTTTGGCACCTTTACCTCTCAGTGATAAAATTAGAAGTCAGAGAAATATTTTTATTCATTTTGCATGTATTCTGAGTGCTGAAATAAGAATTGAAAAATCCCATGTAGTTTCAAACTGAATATCTACTATGACATATATGAACATATAGAAAAAATAGTTGGATTAAAATAATGCTACAAATGTTAGTCATTGAACTTCATTCTTGTGGGAAGAAACAATAAGTTAAACCTATAACAGTAGAAGTTGGAGGGTAATACTACGAAGAAAGAAAAGATAGGAGTGAGAAATAAGGTGAATGGACTTTTAAAACAGGTTTCCAAGGAGACATCTCTTAACATTTCTGCATTTAATATTCTCTTAACATGGAAGCAGATGAATTACTGAAAACAAAAACCCACCTAGGAACAAGACCAGAACATGAAATGGTGAGCAGGAGTCATAATCACCTCACCAGCCATTTCTCCCCTCCTATCTCCTTGCCTTTAGAGAACTGGAGAAATAAAGTTGTTTAATGAATCTGAGGTTTAAATACCCTGTGGAAATTTAAATTGCTATTGAAAATCGTATGTAATGCAGTTACATTTCTTTGCTTATGGTGTGAGAGGAGAGAGGGGAACGAACCCGAGGCTAATGGAAACAGATTATACCTCACCTACAGAACATAGATTAAAATAATGTATTTTATTGTGGCACTCCCTTCAGAATTCAAACTAAATTTCATTTACTTTTTCTATTTAAGTAATAACCTCAGGGCTCCTTTTAAAAAAATCATTATCAGAAGATAACCTACTACATCACTGATATAGTTTCTTCCTATGACAGTATCATTGACAAAATAGTATGTTGGCAATATTGCCCTTTTATAGTCTCAAAAATGACAAACCATAAAAGGGTTCTGAAATGCAATTTCCTCATAAAAATAGTCAGGGGGGATGTTTTGTTGTTGTTGTTTTCTTGCTTTGTTTTATTGAAAGAGAAACAATATCAAATACAAATAAGCACATTGCTTTGAAAATGAACTCAAGTTCATAATGTATTTTTTTTAATATCTTACAGTTATTTATCATGTGAAAGAAGTTTCATTTCAAGAAACTGTTCAATGTCAGGACTTTCACTGAACATAAACATTTGAAATGTAACTATTAGAAATTTTAAGGGATACTTTAAAATACTTCTAATCATATTTTCCATATTGAAGAAGATTGCTTTTTTCTAACTTAATTTTTTATTGATTCCTTGGGAAATTCACATCATATACCCCTATCACCTTCACTTCCTAGTCCTTTCATGTCTCTCCTCCAACCCTTGTGACCTTTCCTCCAAAAATAAAATAAAAATTTTAATTAAAATAAAAGAACAATAAATAAGTCCAATTTCTGTTATCTCTATACTCACTGAAACAATAATATATATATATATATATATATATTTATCTTCTATATATATTTCTTCAATGGCTTCCTATTTAGCTGTTACTCTATTTTTGGGTGGGAGTAGGTATTGTCACAATTCATGTCCCTCTTTCTCAACAGGGTACCTTCAGTCATTGATATCACTGCAGACAGCTTCCTTAGAAGTGTGTCTTTAAAGTAAGGAACAGTTTTAACTTGAGGATTAAGTTGGAACAAATAATGATTGTGCAGTTGTACATTTGAAGTTGGGTGTACAACGCAATGCCCCATTTTTCTCCTTGATTCTGACCCAACCTAGTTTTTATGCTCCACTGGAGTAGCCATTGGCACACCTTTATAGCCATTCACGGATCTATCCACCCAGGAACTGGAATACATGTCCATGCTGCCCTCATACCACATGCTCAGTTCACCTTTCAGTTATTTATAGTCTTGCTGTTATGACATCTGGGTCTTTATATATTAGTATATAAATAATGGCTCAAATATCATTAAATTCAACTTATACAATACACAATAAACCCAAATTCACTTAATCCATCTCGAGTTAGTGCACATCACCAAAATTTTTTTAATGCTTTTATATTACCATAAATAGCATATACTATTGTTTTGACCACATACATTATAGAGGAAAAGAACAGCATATAAAAATATTGAGCATAATGATATTATTTATGGCTAATATCTTAGTAACTATTCTATTACTGTGAGGAGGCACCATGACTGAGGCAATTTTCATGAAATGAAGTACTTCATTGTGGCTTGCTTACAGTTTCTGAGACTTAGTCCATTATCGTCTGGTGAGGACCATGGCAGTGTGCAGGGAGGTCCTGAAGCAGTAGCTGAAGTAGTCTGTATCCTGATCTGTGGCAGAGAAGTGTGCCTGGCATGGGCTTTTGAAACATCAAGATCCATCTCCAGTGACACGCTTCCTCAAACGAGGTCACACCTCCTAAATCCTATCAAAGTGTGCCAGTCATTGCTGTAATAAGCCTTCAGTTATATGAATACTTAGTTATATGGGGGAGACCTTCATATTCAAACCACCACAGATAATAATACTGGAATATCCTCATTCTATGATTTTGTATTAACTCTGTTACCACATTAAAGTTATTGCTTTATATTTGCACCAACCTGATATGTTGTTGGCATTTAAGATGCCTTTGGTTTTGAGGCTGACAATCCCTGTAAAAACCATTTTCTTATTCTATTATTTCTGTGTGTTTGCTGCTTAGATATTTTGTCCACTTGAAGAACTTCATTAGTTTCTCTTCATGAGAGAATCTATTTTTACCATGATTTCATTGCAAATATTTTTCTGTCTGTCATTATTCTTTGAATTTCTTATGCGCATTAATTTTTACAGTTTGTAGTTAAAAGTTAGGAAAAAGCTTCTTTTCCTTGTAGAGAGTACCTGTGTTGTGTTTTTTAACCTCTCTTGAGAATAGACCTGTACCATAATATTCAAACAGGAAATTTATAATGGACATTTGAAACAATCTACCAATAGTTATCTTCTACTCTTTGTTGTAGAATTTTAAACTCATGTTCATATCCCAAATTGTCATTCTCCTATGCTAAATATTATAGGACTTTTCTTCTTTCATTTTCTTCTAATGATTTTATAGTTTCTAGTTTTATATATAAGTCTTTGTTCTCTATTGAATTGACTTTTCCATGCTCTGTAGGCTTAGGATGAAACCTATGTGCTGGACAATCATTAACCACTTAGATACTTGACCTCCAACCTTTTATTTGACTTTGCAGGCGTCTGACTTAACAGAAGTCTAAACAGTTACTGCGTCAGAGATGCCATGACGAAGAGTAGATATGTAGAGCAGGGGGACAGACTACAAAGCAGATGTCAATCCCATGTATAGTCCAATGATTTTAGGGAAAAAGTAAAGATCAGATAAGAGGAAAAGTTTCCCAACAAATGATGGCAAACTGTATGCCCATGCATGAGAGAATAAAGTTAGACAATGTAACCTAGTTACAAACATGAATATATACTCAGTATTCAGTGACTAAGTGACTGTTTTTCCTCCTTAGTGGGTTATAGCTCCACTCTCTTCAGTGATATCATCCTTCTCATTAGAGCACCTATGTGTGTTTATTTTGTTGTCTACATTCTGCACAGCATAGCCACAAGCCCACACTGTGTTATTCTTGCATTCATTCTCTACCCCTATGCACATTTTTCTCCTGTGTTGCCAGAACAATAAAGATCATGTTACCATTATATCAGATGTCAGATATCTCACTCTGAAGTTAATGTTTAAGAATGAGCACTCTTCTTGGAACTTCATATTCCTTAAAATATGAAGAGTGTCGTGCACTTTCTGAGGTTCTCTTCACAATTTGATTCTGCCAGTCAGATCCCTGTGTGACGAACAGTGTTCTTTAGTCTGTCTTGAACCTGTTTCTGCCTTCATAACTTTTAATAGCAGTCTTCAGCTTGTTTGCTATTTATTTTTTATTTTTAGGTCTCTGAATGTGCACTGCATATGTTCCATCTGCTCTAACGTTATTAAAAATTCTTTTGTTAAAGTTTGGAAAAACTGGAAAATTAAAAACTATTCAAGTATTCTGTCTTGTTCTTCTTTTGATGGTAAATCAAGTGAACACAATAATGTGCTCATTGTAAGTATTTTTATATATTTTACTTTCTGAAAGGTATGTGGGTTTTCCAAGTAAAATAGAAGAAATTTTCTTTTCAAACATCATTTTGAGTGCAGTATATGTGATCATATTAATTAATAGTCACATGTCATAATTTCATTAGTTTCTCACACGTATGCCTGTGGTTTAATGAATATAAAACTGCACACTGACAACTGGAAAAGTCCTGAAAATTCAGTTCTGTTGCCAAAGTCTCCATTGCCTCCATCAAAGTGTCATACTAACAAATTCTAGAAATTAAAAATGTATAACAGATTAGTTCATATCTGAGAGCAACTGTCCTTGCAAAACCACTGTTTGGTGAGAAAAGATGTTTTTATGATGAAAACATTTTGGAAGCCCTTGTGACCTAGATAGTATTGATGCTAACTTTAGGTGTTTTTCATCTGCAGCCACCTGACTTATTCCTGTTCGCATGGTGGTTTATGTGAAGAGTCACAGAGATGAAAGGTCCTTCAAGTTCAGTTTTGTAGTGAGGCAAAAACTGATGGAAAAGATCAAAGTCTGTAAAGAAACCGTCATCATTTGTGAAGCCCACAACGTAATAAGCTCAAGAAGCCGTAGCTTACAATACAGTTTTGTGTTGAAAAACATCAGAAAGTATATGTTTATTTCTATTTTGGCAGCATTAGGGATTTTGTTTTTTTTCTTTCAGTTTTTTTTCTTATAAAAACTCCCAAACATCCACTAAATGCACCACTATGAACCACTTCTCCAATTCAAGATATTGAGTTTACACTCTACTCTTTTTTAATCTGTACATTGATAAAGTTGATGAATGCGGCTCCCAGTATTGCTTTACTATCCTTCAATGCCATAGAGCTGCAAAGAGTTTCAGACTTCTCATCCAGAATCTCAATGAACTATCCACCAAATTAAACTATCAATTCTATTCTCAACAAAATAATAAGATGGATAAAAGTGCTCACCTTTTTGTTTTTTATTATTCATCAATTCTCTCTTTGTCTTAAATTTTATTTTACTTGGATATTTTATGTATTTACATTTCAAATGTAATCTCCTTTCCCCCCTCTCCCATACCCCTCCCCCTCCCCCTGCTTCTATGAAGATGCTCCCACTCCCATCCTCCCTCTCCAAACTCAACTCTGTGGCATTCCCCTACATTGGGATAATGAGTCTTCACAGTACCAAGGGCTTTTCCTCCTATTGATGCTGGATAATGCCATCTCTGTTACATATATGGCTGCTCATTCTATGCTTGTACTTTTATAATGAAATAACAACTGTTATCCTGAACTGCATATTTCTGTATTCGTCTTAAAAAAAAAAAAGAACAAGAAGAAGAAAAAGTAGAAAGAGTAGAAATAGGAAGTCAGAAGAAGCAGAAGTAGGGAGACAGAAGAAGGAGGAAGAGGAAGAGGAGGAGGAGGAAAGAGGAAGAAGAAGGAGAAGAAGAATGGAGAAAGAAGAACAAGAAAAGGAAAAAGTAGAAGAAAAGAAGAAAAGAAGAAAAGAGCTCGTTTACTGCCTGAGTTGCCTGTGGACCATACAGCTTTCAGATGCAATATTAGTATTTCTTCTCCTATCAGCTTAGAAAGTCAGGAAATATATGATGAACCTTTAGCCTTGGGATGATAATATGCCATGCAGGTTTTCAGAGGAAGAGTGAATTTGTAATCAGTTTTATTAGTTCTCCCACTGGTAACTGCAAATAATTTAAAAGAGAATCAAGGGAAAATTTTTCACTTAAAAAGATGACAGATATAACGCTAGAGTTTTGATTTGTTGTCTGAGTTCTTATAGGTTTGATCTAAACCACAAACTTGGTTTTAGGTTTTACTGGTTATATCTAAATAAGTCCTCAGTATATATGTAGGATTAGACTGCTTATACTTGTATCTTAATTATTCTCACAAAAGGAGAGGTTTAGCAAGTATAACATGGCTGAAAATAACTCAAATCCTGTATATTTCCATTGGTTTTTTTAAGTGTAAAGATGTTATTTCCCAGTAGGGCATTATATTAAGGATTCAGAGAGATGATGTTTTTCTAATTACAAATACATAAATACATACTGCTGTTACTTCAAGACCAAAAATTGCCTCATTGTCAACATGGGAACACTTAACATAATTAGTCTTACATTAGTTTTGTGAGTGAAAATTAGTATTTTAACCACAGTATTATGTTAATATGTTTATAATTTGCATTTATATTTTGTGGTATTAGTCATAAATACTACTTTATAAAAATAGAAAAGTCAACTGAGATTCAATGGTGAACAGGCAGGCAGTTTCCTACCCCTCCTAATTCTGAAGCAATTTCAGTAAGTATAATTTTAATGTTAATATGGCCAACTACCACTCTCTATGCATTATGATCATGTTCATGCACATTTCTTCACCTGGAACAAAATTTTGCTGCCTCAGGAAGATTATGAATTAATGAAGAGTGAAAGATTCTCATTCCATAGATGTCCCGTGTTTATAATCACAGCATATTTTTGTTTGCTTCATCTTAACATAGCCACTTTAGATACTGTTGCCATTTTTGAAGAATTCAAAAGGGCTTCATTTTGGATCTTTACAAAGCAAGTGTGGACCTCCTGTTGCATGACTTCATGCCTCCCACACATCACAAGTGTCTTGAATGTGCTCAAGTGCACCGACTTCCCACTGGATCCTCTGACCAGCTGTCAGTCTGAAATTTCTTTGTTAGTATCCTGTTTTTGATCAAAACTCAGTCCCTCTTTCTTGAATCCCTTTTTGTGGTGCTTGAAGAGTTAAGGGCAGGAGCTGCTCTTCCAGAGGACCTGAGCTTGCTCCTCAGTCTCCATAGTACAGTTTACACCCATCACAACCATCACAACCATCACAACCCTCACAACCATCACAACCATCACAACCATCACAACCATCACAGCCATCACAACCATCACAACCATCACAACCGTCACAGCCATCACAACTATCACAGCCATCACAGCCATCACAACCATCACAACCATCACAACCATCACAAATGCCACAACCATCACAGCCATCAGAACCATCACAACCATCACAGCCATCACAACCATCACAACAATCACAGCCATCACAATCATCACAACCATCACAGCCATCACAACCATCACAGCCATCACAACCATCACAGCCATCACAGCCATCACAACCATCACAACCATCACAACCATCACAGCCATCACAACCATCACAACCATCACAACCATCACAGCCATCACAGACGCCAGATCTGGGGGTCTGATGTCCTTCCTCGTCCTTCATGAGCACGCACATGGTACAGAGACACACAGAGGCGAAACATCCAAACACATAAAAATATATCATTTTAAAATGGTTTTTTAGATAGTTACAGAAAAATCACAAAAGTACATTTTATAAATTCTTACATATCTGAGATGCCATTACTTTGATTTTATATTTCACTGATATGCCGTTCACCAGAGAAGTCAGCACTCAATGTCATTTTCAGGAATTGTTGAGGATGTTCTCTAATCTCTCAGACTTTAGAGCTGTATCAAGGAATCAAAGGCTAACGGATTTTTACTGTAGGTTGAAGATGGGCCAGCTATGTCTTGAGAAGGTTTTTGTTGGCCCTCTGGAGTTAAGCAGGATATAGTTTGGTGTGAGCATTTAATCTTGTCTTTAAAGACAGCTTCCATTTGGATCACTCCTGTATTCAGCCTCAGTCGAGTTCATTCTCATAACTAACATGTACACATTCCTCTGTCAATTTTCTTCCCTTTTGAGGTAACAGGTAGGTGTGAATTTGTGTGACTATGTTAGTTCATTCAGAATTTAACAGTATCATGAACTGGAAAAGTACAAGCAACAGCAGTGTATTTGCACATTTGCTTGGCTGGGCTGGAAAGTTCAAGATCAGGGAATAGACAGATGGGGACAAATTTCTTACTTATGGATGGCAGCTTCTTTCTGTATCTCACATGGTGGAAGGACTTCCTGGCCTTTTTATCATCATTTCTTATATCACACTGGGCATTAGGATTTCAACATAAAAATTCTTTGGGTGTCACAAACATATGGTAGTGAAATTCAAATAATGAACTTGTTATCTCTTTTATTACAAGAATTTAATTCCATTGTTTGGGTCTTCTTTAACTGGGATATTAATTTTTATTTCACTTTTGTTCTTTCAGAACTTAAATGGATTTCATTTGTATTTTTGTAGTTGTAATTTAAAAATTATTGTCTATCCTTTAAAGTGATATTTTCATGTATGAAGTATGTAGTTTTGAATTGCCACTGAAATCAGTTATAATTTGCTATTATTTTGAGTTATTGTTAACTCTCATATTGGTGTAGTGTGGGATGCCATTAAGCACTGCAGATTTGCTATACTTAGTGTATTAAACATCATTTTATTTTTGTACAGTCCTATAGACTGGAAGCCGTAAGTCAGGTTCCCGGCATGGACAGGCATTGGTGAGGCCTCTCTTGATGATTTGAAGATGGCTACCTTCTGACTGTGGCTTCAAGAGCTGGGAGAGGGGCCACTAGAGAAAGGGTGATGGGGAAAAAGGAAAGCTCCTTCATGTAAGTGAAGCAATTTCACAGTAGCAGAACTCCACCTTTAAGTTCAAATAACTGAGTGCATGGTGAAAAGTAGTGTGCAAACAAAATAGATGTAGGAAGGACATGGGGAGTGCATAGCAGCATGCTACCTTTGATTTCTGTTTCCTCCTGTGTTTGTTCTATTCTTCTTCCCCAGTGTTTACTCTTTAGACATAAGAGGGATGAACAGATTCATAGGGGTGGCTTGTTCCAGTTCCTCTCCTGTTACATGGCTACTATAGAATGACTATGTGGAGCACAGGTAGTAACTATGTTGAGCACAGGTAGTAACTATGTTGGGCAAGGGAGTATAGGAGTGATGGTGCTGAGGGAGTGTATGAATGACTAAGCTGTATATGACAGGTAGTATATGTGGAAGGGTGTACATCTGGATAGCTCACACCACCAGTTGCTCTTCCTATTTTCCAGTTGTGGAGGAATAAGAGAAAGCAGAACTTTTTCATTGAAAAGAAAATAGCATACACTTAGACTAAGCCTTTTAGTCCTAAACTACTGGCTCCCTCTGCCTGAGATGATCCACCCTTTTACCTCAGTTCCTTTTTTGTATTCTCACAAAGTGGACATCCTTCTTTTGCTGATGTTTCAGTGACTGACTCAGAGGTAGAGGAAGGAGAATAATATATCTGTGTCTAGTCAGTCATGCAGAAACATTTGAAAAATTCCTTGAAACTTTTATTAAATCTTCCCATTACAAAAACCTGAAACAAGTTAACACAGATCTGTGGTATTTTGAATGGAATCACTTGTTTCAGGTTACTCTAGTGAAAACTGTGGTCAAGCATTGCAGCACATGAACAATTAAAGGAAAAAAACAAAATAAAACTAAACAAAAAAACAAAAAACAAAAACTTCGAACCATTTGCGGAATACATCTCATATGTCAGGAAGTATTCTCAGAATTTAGAAGCTAAGAATCCTATAATTTTTATAACATGTTCCACTCTATTAACTTATATTAGGAAACTGAAACTATGACTTGCTTCAGGTGAAACAGCTACCAAACACCAGACCAAGACACAGTCTGCAGCTGTCTACTGAGTCCCATCAACGCTGTTAGACATCTATTTGTAAGACATATATATTTGGAAACTTAAAATCTCTGTTGCTTAAGGTCCACTCATATTAGTCAATGTTCACCAAATGTTAGTCCGAGCAAACTTATTAGTATGTTCGAAATGGGACTACATAGAACGGATACAATTTAGGAGCAACAACCAGTGAGCCCCCGGTTCATACTGCAGAATGGCAGGTAATATTTTAATAAGGCAAGACTTAAGATGTTTGTCCCAGTTTTCCCAGTTAAGGTTAGAATTAAAAAGAGCATTTTAATGGTTTGAAGAAAACAGAGGGCTTGTTAAAACTGTCTTCAGCATAAATAGCAATAAGGAGAAGGAAAATGCTCTTCATACTCAGACCACCATGTGAATTAAATGATTGCAAGAAGGGTCACAAATCCCTAGGAAGCATAAAACGTGGGCAATGGGAATGTCTGTACACTGGACATCATGGTGATGGGATGCACTTAAGTGGTGTAAAAGTTGAGTAAGGAAGAATTCCAGACTATGTTACTGTGGGTGGCTGAAGAGAAGGTCATTAAACATGAAGGAGTAATGTCACTAAGACCCTGGAGGAACTGTGCACATTTATGGTAAAGTTGTAAAGAATCTTGGCAAATTTCAAATCGAGAAGCAAAGCATCAGAAGCATTAGAACATTACATAATTAGTTTATTTTAAGAAGAATTTAATTGCGAGTCATTCATAAAGAAAATAATTATCATCCTGAAATTATTTTTCTTTTACCCCTTCAGTCATTTGATTCTTGATTCGTTAGTGTAAAATAATATAATTCAAGGATAGGGTCCTTTTCAATATTTTAATATTTCAAGTGTGTTGACAAGTAAAACATTTGCCTCGAATTATTTTATCAAGGTTGTAAGCAAGTTAATATTCTTTTTAGAATTTTTTGACAATGGTATAATGATCCAAGCTCACTTTGGCACATCTGGCATATCCTCTGCCAATGAAAAATCAATTAGAATTTTGAATTACTTTTGTCCAGCATCTGTACAGCTGTCTGATTCTAAGCCAAGTGAACTGGCCTACATGACTGTGGTGCAGAATGACATGGCTACAGTCTGAGAAGCTACCCTTGCTATTCCCAATTCCATTATGAGATTGACGTTTAGTTAACAGTGCACACCGTGTCTTAATAGATCATCAAGTCCAATACCAGAATCACTTAATTTTTTTGCTGAGCATTTCTTTTAATGCTGGTACTTAGGTTTCTTTATAAGCTGTGTTCTATAGTTAGCTTCAAACAATCCCCAAATAATCAATTGCTGATGATGTGTATTTTGTTCTGGTTTACCCTTTGTCAGCACAGGAGCTCTGGTGGTCACATGATTAGGGGAGTCATATGCATACAGAAAACTAATAGCCTGACCAAAACTTCGGGGACATAGTTGGATGCTCATTCCTAATCAGCTTAGATTCTAATCAACTCAGATTTCAGTTTTAATCCCTGACTAATTATAATTATATGTAACAAGGATTTTTATTTCTCTGTGCTAAATTTTGAGAACCCTCTGTTCTTCAGTAGCATGCAATTATTTAAAAAGAAAATGAAAATAAAACTCACCCAAATTGACATTGGCCTGTGGGTGGTTGATACTTGTTATTAATTTTCATTTATCATACATAAACCTAATTATATTTTAGTAAACAATAGCCAATCCCAATGCTAAATGCTCAGTCATAAATTTCTGAACTTGTGTAAAATTTAATATATATATGTGTGTGTGTGTATATATATATATACATACATATACACATATGTGTACATTGTTCTGAATGCTTTAAAATCATTTTTATCTCCACCTTATAGATAATATTTCTGTGTTCTTTGATTTCTTTTCTTGGTTCTGAATTCTCTTACTTGTGTCCTATTAGTAGAAATATGTTTTGATGACTTCCTAAATAGTTTCAGTTTTTTGAGTAAGTCATTAATTTGATAGTAAAATAAAGATATTTATAAAATATGCAAGAATATAAAGTTCTGGGTAATCCAAAGAAGTGCATATCAAAATTTAATGTGCAAATTTCTCATAATGGGAATCTTGTTAAAAACTAAAATTCATGTCTAGTGGGTAAGAGAGCAAGGTCTAAGAGTTTGATTTTATTTATGCATCTTTAGCAAAATGTTTAGTGCTAACACCTCCACTCATGGTTCCCAGACCACTTAAAACGAATTATATTTTTTCCATATAAAATTGAGAATTGGTCTTTCAAATTCTAGAAAAAAGAAATGTGTTGGAGTTTTGCTTGAGATTGCATTGAATCTGTAGATTACTTTGGAATGGTATCTATTTTCCCTAGTTAATCCTACCAATCCATGAATATGGGAGACTTTTCCATCTTTTGAAATCTTTAATTTCTTTCTTCGGGGACTTGAAGTTTTTGTCATACAGATATTTCACTTGCTTGGTTCGAGTTACACCAAGATATTTTAAACAGATGCAGATTCCAGAGCTAAACATTGGGTGGAAGTTGGGTACTCCTATGGAAGAGTTGGGCTAAGGTTTGGAGACCCTGGACCAACAGAGTCAGCTCACCTGGACCCCTGGTAGCTCTCAGAGACTGAGCCATCAACCAAATAACATCCACAGCTGGAACCACACCCCTGGCACACATGTGACATATGTACAACTCAGTCTTTGTGTGACAACCTCCCACCCCACCCACCCCTTTAGGAGAGGCTCTCCCTAAAGCTGTAGCCAGACTCTGATATTTTTCCCTAACAGGGCTGCCTTGTCTGGCCACAGTGGGAAAGGATACACCTAATCTGGCAGAGACTTGATGTGACAAAGTGAGGGAGATTCCTGGGGTGGGGGGGCCTTTCAGAGGAGAAGGGGTTGGGGGATGCAGGACTTCCCAGCAGCATTTGGGATGTACATACATACATACATACATACATACATACATACATACATGCATACATACATACATAAATAGAAACAAAGTATACACAACAGTGTTTTCATTAAGAAAAACTGAATTTTAGATAGATTATTTTCTTCAGTTACAGTTAATACATTATTGATCTATTTAACCATATGAGAAAAAATACTGTCTAATCTCTTTTATACAGGCCAACATTAAACATGCAGAGACCATGTTACTTTGTTATTTCTCATGCTTTCACCTGTTGTTCTGTGCCTAATTTATTTCCAAACTGAGGATATTTGTATTTTCTACATATATGAGATTGAGAGGGCAGAGGTCAGCAACACCGTCATTCTGGAAGAAAAGGTAACATTGTGCTGTGGAGTAATGTTGATAAAATCTGTGTTGCTGCAGTAGTTGGTATTTAAGGAACAGGCCTGGTGTTTGGGAAGGGCAGAAGCTGTTTACAAGAAGGATGCTAGAAGGAACACATGCTACACACGCTATGCTTTTGCTCTGCTAGTTAATGCTAAACACACAGAGCTGGGTTCATGTTGATCCCCCATCCTTCCTGGAGCTGTAGCCTTAGGATCGGTAGTCATACTGATAGTGAGGAACTACCTACTTGGTGGTCCATTTAATTGTTCTCTCCATCAGTTAGGGACAATGGCTTGAATTGTGGCCTGCAGTATCAGACAGTTCATATGCAGGTGTCTTTTTGCAGACATTTACCTTGTTAATTCTGAAATTCTTTTGGATTGAGAAGTGCCTAGTGTGCCAACCCTTTTCTTGCTTTTTAAATAAACTCAAATTCCATCAACAATCATCTATCATTTCCATGTTATTAGCGTCTCTAAGTGTTGCTTATCTGTGCAGTGACTGACGAGAGAGTCACTGAAGACCTACTAAGTGAATTACTCCTCAGAACATCAATAAATACCAGCGTCCGAAATTCATCACAATAGTTTGATATCACAATGTTACCTATAAATTAGTTCCTTAAAACAATACCCTATGATAGTAACACTGGATTTTTTTATATAATTTATTTAGGCTTGTCAGAATTATACAAATCACTAAAGAGCAATAAATTCATAGTGTAATAAAACTAAAAAGTGTATTTACTGCTTCCTTTTGTGTTTTGTGACATTATTTTATCCAATGGAGATCTTGTTATATCATTTCAAATACGTTTGAAGCTCTGTATTAGAAGTTATAGATTATGTATTCCCAGGCACTCATTTATAATGGATTTTGGAAGGAATGTTTAGCTAGTACCCTTCACTGACCTATAAACTATTTTTCTAGGATCACGCTTTTATTTCATCCCATATTCTTCTTCATTCAGTTGTCTGTTGACTTGCTTAGAAATTGATGTCAGCGTTATAATCCCTCCACATCAGCCTCCACAGCATGCGAGAGTTATTTCAGTTCCACTTGAGGCACTTGGCTATTTCTTAGGCTGTTTAAGGAGTATGCCCAAAGAAATGTCCCATGTCTCATGTGGTAGGACCTGACCAGTCTTTAGTCACTGTTGCTTCTCTGCATTATTAAATGCAATTTCTTGTTAGAAACATGTACTAAGGGACCATGAAATGACTTAATTGATGTTTGTCTTTATGCTGATTTAAGTTTCCTTTTCCTTTTATTAAAAATATTTTATAAAGACAAACTTATATCCTATCTTCTTTCCTCTCATGTAATCATAAACACACAATCTATATTTCATAAAGATATATGTTCTTTTTAAACAAAAACTTTGCTAATTATTAAAAATATGCATGGAAATAAAAATTTCACATGTCAAAATCACATATAAAGTCTATACAATTTAATGAACTTCTATACAATTAGAATTGACATTTAAAATAGAATTTTTGAAGCTTCAGATTAAATTTCGCAGTATCAAATACATTTATGAACTTATGCACTATCCACCCAAGCAGGCAGAGCAATGCACAGCAGACTTAGCACTGGAAGAAATTAGTTTTATATCTGCTTTCACATCTTGTACCATAATCCACATTAAGGTCTTATTATCACCTTATTTTCTCTTTTCTCCATGACTTACTATAACCACAAGGGCATTTTTTGAATACATACATATATTATTGGCTAGATTCTATGTATGAGAAAGATCATTTGGTTTCTTCTTGAGATTGTGTGACCTTGCTTAATTATACATTCTAGGTTTATCCATGTTCCTGCAAATGTTTCTGACTTACTTTGTTTACAACCATGTAATAGTCCATTTAATATATATTTCAAAATTTCACTATTTCTTCATCTACTGATGTACATAAGCTTGATTCTAGTTCTTTGTGACCGTGAATAAAGCAGTAACAAACATGGGGATATAAATATCTCTATTGTTGGACATTTAGTTCTCTACATATCCGGTAGTAAAGTAGCTAATCATATGGTTGCTCTATATCAATGTTTTGGGAAATCTCTCAACAGATTTCTTCAATGGCTATATTAATTTGTACCCCACTAACAGTAGTAGAGGTCCCCTGGCATTCGTTGTCGGCATGCTGATGGTGCGCATTCAGCGTGTGGGTAGGTGGTGTCTCAAAACAGTTTCGGTTTCCATTCCCCCGGTGCCTAAGAACGTTGAGCAACTTTGCCCATTTGTTGGTGATGGTCAGTTCTTTTCCTTTGGTGTTGATTTCTTCAATTCATTGTACATTCTGGATATTAGCCCCCTGTCTAATGTGTAGCTTGTAAACATTTCTCCCATTCTGTAGGCTGTTAACTCTTCTGATTGTGTCTTTTGCTGTTTAGAAACTTTTTATTTTCATGGGATTAGTTCCCATGTTGGTGGCATAGTATTTAAGTGTTCTTCCCTACACCGATATCTTGAGGGATAGCCCCTGTGTTTTCTTCTAAAAGTTTCTTTGTTTGAGGTTTTAAACTAAGGTTTCAGGTCGATTTTCTAATTGATTTTTTTGTACAGGAGAAATGTATAAATAAATTTAGCTCTTCTTCCAGTTAAAAGCCAGTCTCACCAGCACCATTGTAAACTAGGATATCATATTTGCCTCCTTATCAAGAATTATGTAGGTAAAATTAAGCTTCAGTCTTTTATTTCGTGGTCTTTTATGTCAGGATGGTCTTCCTGACTCTTCTATGAGAGTACCTGGCTGTCTTTATTGCTCGCTTTATGCCTTCATTCGTGGTGGTGTTGTGACACCTCTAGCATTGCTCTTGATCATTAGAATTGCTTTGGCTGTTTGTGGTTCATCATGGAAAAGTTGGGAGAATTTAAACTTAAAAACCTCCCTGGGGCAGTATAAGTTCAGATAAGAAGCATACACTGGTCATATAGTCCTGCCCAGCTTGAAAATTATAGGCTTTTATTTTGTGGTCTCTTATCCTTACATTCTATATTTCAGAAAAGACTTGGTGTGATGGATGCTGATTTGACCCATACCACAGTTTGTAGCTTCTTTTGGGATCTGTGCAGTGTGTACTCGTTACCAGATCTGCTCCAGGAGTCTTTGTGGTTAGATGTGTCTGCTATGTCTCCGATTGTTGTTGTCAATGTCTCCTCACTCCTCTATGTCTTCTCTCATGAGTCTGTTTCCACTGTGTGCCTCAGTTCAAACACTGTATTGCCAGTTAGTTCCCAGGTCTGCACTGAGATGGCCAATTGATACTGGTGGATTTCAGAAGGTTCCGGCCTTGACACTCAAGAGTCTGCCAGTTCTGGCGGGGCTTATATGTTTTTCTCTTATAATTTTATATTGTTGAACTCAAATAACTACTCAAATCATCCCAGTGGTGGCAGAATATTCCTTGCTATCTATTCCAATGTCCACTTTTCCCAAATGAAAGGACATACACATGTAGCCTTATACTTTAATATGCCTTAACCAACTCAATGGCTGGGTCACTTCTTAACGTCCACATGGTTAGCACACTCCCTCCAATACTCCTGAGATATTAATTACTAAAATCTATGTTCCATCTTTGCTGCCCCAAACCACACATGCAGCCCTCCTGAGCCGTAATCCCTGACTCTTACATGATGGCCATACTCTCTCTTCTGCACCTCTCAGATCTGGTGTATCCTCCCTCCTCCTTGGCATGATGGCTATCTCCTTCCTCCTCCCTTGGAATCCTCAAAGTCCTACCTCTGTCTCCCTTCCTAGCCATTGCCCTCCGGCAACTTTATTTACCAATCAAAACCAATTGGGGGCAGGATCCTCAGTGTCTTACATGCAGATTGTAGATTATTGTGCAATTTTGGGGACTCAATTAACTTAATATAAACATTGATTTTTTGAGCCATGGAAATTTTAATGGAGCACATTTTAATACCAGATACTCTGGTATCTTAGTGCTGTATACGTCAAGTCCATGTGTGTTCATGCAGACAGAAGTGGGGACTTTGATCACTATCCAAAACTAGAATGGAGACTGTCTCCTTGGAGTGTGCGATATCTGCTGTGTTTCTTCAGCAACTTTTCAGAATAGTTTTCTTCTGAGACTAGATTCTCAGCTGTGTAACTGTAGCTGTGCAGGACTCCACTGTCCTGAAGAGCATTATGGTCAGACAACTTTTCCTGCTCTACTAAACAAGGCGGGAAAAAGAACAGATAGGAAGAAGTCTGACATCAGAGACTTTGGGACCCCCTCATGTCCACTCTGACATAACATCTTGAGCCACAATATCTTAAGACTATAGTTATTCACAATTCATGTTTTCTTTATGGAAAAAACCTAGATGTCTTCATATCTTTAGTAATTTCATTTTTGGTGATTTGACCTTTAGAAATGATGGGTAGTATCTGTTAAAGGCTTGTGACATGAACTTGTTTAAGTGGGAGAAATTGATTTCTATCTGTTAACAAAGAAGTTGCTAGGCTATGTGTATTTAATACTTGAAAATGTATCAGCCATATGAAAGACGTTTTTATTAATGGCACTGGCATATTTCTCTTTCATCTTCTGTATTACTTTGGAAATATTTGGATGTTTCAAAGTGATGCAAACAACTACTTGATGCAATTTATTGTGAAACATTTGAATGGAACAAAAAATGGAATCAAAAGATGAAGATTGCCATAGTTGAAACTGATATTTTAATGAAGAGAATGACATGATGTGGAAGAAATGATTGTTTATTTGGAGGGGGTATCTTTTATTTACATTTCAAATGTTATCCTCTTTCCCCCACCCAACCACCCACCCCTTCCCACCTCTCCACCTTACATTCCCTTACACTGGGGTTCCAGCCTTGGCAAGGTCAAGGACTTCTTCACCTTTTGGTGCCCAACAAGGCATCCTCTGCTACATATGCAGCTGAAGCCATGGATCTGTCCATGTGTACTCTTTTGATGGTGGCTTAAGTCCCTGGGAGCTCTGGTTGATTATTGTTGTTGTTCTTATGGGGTTGGAAAGTCCTTCAGCTCCTTCAATCCTTTCTCTAACTCCTCCGATGGGGACCCCATTCTTAGTTCAATGGTTTGCTGTGAGCATTTGCCTCTATATTTGTCAGGCTCTGGCAGAGCCTCTCAGAAGTCAGCTATATCAGGCTCCTGTCAGCATGAATTTCTTGGCCTCAGCAATATTGTCTGGGTTTTGGTGGCTGTATGAATATGGACTGGATCTTCAGGTCGGGCAGGATCTGAATGGCCATTCCTTCAGTCTCTGCTCCAAACTTTCTCTCCATATCCCCTCCTATGGATATTTTTGTTTCCCCTTCTAAGAAGAAGTGAAGCATCCACACTTTGGTCATCCTTCTTTTTGAGCTTCATGAGTTTTAAAGCTGCTGCTGGTATGCTAACACCAACATGACAATCACTTAGTAAAGGGTTTAGTTTGTTTTATTTTAAACCAGGGTAATAAACATTAACTTTTTTGTTTCTTTAAATTTGTTCATTTATATAGATGGCCCAAGTCTCATCCCAGTCTTCAGTATATGTTCCTAATATAACTTAGGAAGAATTACAGGTAACTTCTTTTATGCTTTATTACAAACCCAATTTATGTATTTTCAGCATTGTTTTCAGATAATAAAATAACTGAATCAGTGCTCTCTTGTAAAGATTTTAGAAAACCCTCTTTTCGGGTTTTAATATATGGCTTGTGTTTTCTATTTAATGTGATATTTCTTTCCTCTACAAAGCTTTCTCTGAATTATCACAAAATTTTAACACCCTGTGCTGCACATGCTCGTGTTTTCACCTTTGGAACATAAGAAAGAAGTTTTTGCTTTCAAGAGGAAACTTGGACAGTGAGAGCCAGCCAGATGTGAAATGGTTGTTTTATAGACATATCCATAGAATGCCAGATCATAGGAGAGGCACAGTCACGGAGCTCGGAAGCTTGGTAATAGGATATTTTGTGTCCTATATTGTAAAAATATTGCAGCCACTTTTCTTTCTCAAAAAGGAGCTTACATTAGAACAAAGAATGAGATTTTCCTTCTATTCAAATGCCGTAGTTAGCAAATGTCCCCTTTAATTCTTCTCACACTTTGTTCTAATGTAAGCTCCTTTTTTAGTTGCTTTGATATATTACACATTTAATGTAATTTATAAAAGCCTTACCTTTTACAATTATAGGACTTTTACAGTGAAAATGATGGCTATATAGAACTTGTATTGTGTATTTTTGTTACTATCAAGAATTTTTTCTTTAGTTTTATACTTGAGACATGGATTTAAATCCTATATTATTAGTAAAGTATTTTCAACACTGCCATATATAGATAAGTATATTTATTGATATAACAAACACTGAGTTTATAATGGTAGGTATAACAGGGAGAAAAATTAAATATCTTAAACAATTGACCTCAGATGCTTTCTCAAACAACAAAAACAAATTCTGTAGTTGTTGGCAGGTCCCTGGGCATCCATCAGTAGCTATGAAACAGAGTCTGTGAGGTCCTGGGATGCAAGAGAAAGCTGAACTATGCTCTATCAAATGGAGGATGGCATAAGAATGGAAAGGCACTGGGACAGGGAACTGTGAAAAGAGTTTGTGATATTCTGTTTAAATCATTCTGTGATACAGAGATGTGTGAAGAAAGGGCTCAGAGTTTATATGATGGTCTGTTGTTTGATGTACTGAAGCAAGTTCCGCTACTACAGGTAATAGTAACTGTTGACAGTTCCTGAATATTTGTTTCCTAGTAGAAGATAAGAATGTGGGTCTCTTACTCTGTACAGAAAGCTTGTGTTTCAGTAGAGGAAGTTCTTTGGTTGTATTTTATTGCTGGAGATTAAGCATGGTGACTTGCTTGTGGTGAATATCCCATTCTTGTGTCCTCCAGAAAACTCACTTTTGTTTAGATATTCTTCTATGCAATAGGGAACAAATATATAAATAACTTTTTTCTGCAATGCATATAAGGCGACTTCAAAAAAAAAGATGATATGGCATAACGCAAATGAGAAAGCACATTAGCCTTATTGGATGTTGGTTCACTATTTATTGGTAAACTAATAACAACACCAATTTAGTAAATTGTTCTGTTGTCTCTATGTATTTTCTTTTGCTTCAAGTATGAGTAATTTTCTAGTCAACATAGAGCATATTTTAAAAGAAAAAAACTAACTATATAATATTGGTATATAAATTAAGTGACCGATGTTTCGCCATTATTTGTTTCCTTGAGAAAGAAAAGAGTGGATTTTGTACAAAAGAAATGAAGCATGCATTACTATGAAACACATGGATGGAGATGTTTACTCTGAAATCAGTTAGCTGTTACTGTGAATCCCAAGATATCCATGACTGTCATTTACTGGTTTCTCTATTTTGATTCTGATTGCCATTTTTTCTATTTTTGCTATCACTACATCTGAAACTAAATAATTGTTGCCATAGTATTTTTCCAAATTTTTATATATATATATACAATATATATATTATATAAATATATATTATATTATATATAATTAGATTTTTATTTACATTTCAAATGTTATCACCTTTCCTGGTTTCCCTCTGCAAACCCCTATCCCATACCCCCTCACCCCTGCTTCTATGAGGTTGCTCCCCCACCCTCCCACCCACACACCTCCCTGCCCTGGCATTCCCTTACACTGGGACATCAGACCTTCACAAGACCAAGGGCGTCCCCTCCCATTGATGCTTAACAAGGCCATCCTCTGCTACATATGCAGCTGGAGCCATGGGTTGCTCTTTGTACTCTTTGGTCGGTGGTTTAGTCCCTGGGAGCTCTGGGTGTCTGATTGAATGATATTGTCGTTCTTCCTATGGGGTTGCAAACCCCTTAGGTACTTCAGTCCTTTCTCTAACTTTTTCATTGGATTCCCAGTTCTCAGTTCAACAGTTGGTTGTGAGCATCCACCTCTGTATTTGTCAGGCTCTGGCAGAGCCTCTCAGGAGACGGCTATAGCAGACTCCTGTCAGCATGAACATCTTGGCATCTGCAGTAGTGCCTGGGTTTGGTGACTGTGTATGGGATGGATCCCCATGTGTGACAGTCTGGATGGCCTTTCCTTCAGTCTCTGCTCTACACTTTGTCTCTATATTTCCTCCTTTAATTATTTTTGTCCCCCTTCTAAGAACAACTAAAGCATCCACACTTTGGTTTTCCTTCTTCTTGCTCTTCATATGGTCTGTAAATTGTATCTTGGGTATTCTGAGCTTTTGGACTAATATCCACTTATCACTGAATATATACCATGTGTGTTCTTTTGTGACTGGGTTCCCTCACTCAGGATGATATTTTCTACTTCCATCCATTTGCCTATGAATTTCATGTAGTCATTGTTTTTAATAGCTGAGTAGTACTCCATTGTGTAAATGTACCTTATTTTCTGTATCCATTCCTCTGTTGAAGGACACCTGGGTTCTTTCCAGCTTCTGGCTATTATGAATAAGGTTACTAATATCTATATATTTTGTTAAGTTTCAGAGCAAGCCAATTGCCAAAAAAAAGGTTGTTTAATAAAATTATGATGTCTTTGAAGATAGACATTATGTGACAACCAAGTTCTGATGCCTTGACTGTGTCTAAAAATTTTTTGTCAGCTGGTTGAATCCTGATGATCCTCCTTGGTGATTTTTAAAGTTTAGCTTCTAGAAAATGCACTTGGGAGGCCCATACCAGACTCTGCTAGCAGCAACAAGGGACTCTGGAGATTTAGTAACAAGAGGAGAAACAGTGGTGCCATCCCAAGCAATTTTGACTGGAGCTTCTTCTGCCATCAAGCAGAATCAATTATGCAAAAAACTCAGGGGAAATATAACACTATTTCATGGTCATGATTTGGTTAGGTCAGTACCATCTGTCTCAGAAAGTTAGACACTGGATTACATGTATACATGCACACACACACACACACACACAGAGAGTATATTGATGTTGTAAGCACTTTAAAGATTTAGGAAAGAATAGTCTAAAACTAGATGAAAATTTTCTCGAACTTTGGGCACTTTTTCATGTGAACAACAGCACGCCTTCTTGAGGTCTTCATTGTAAGGCTGATTTATTAGCTAACAAGCCCAGAATGTTAGCAATGAAGTGTTCACATAGCATGTATGATGTGTGGGAGGAAATATGACTAAAAGGCAGTCCTTTTCAGCTTCTCATCTCGATAGATTAATTACTATCTTTAAATTTTTGAAATTTCTTTAGTTTTATAAATAATGAACAAAGATGGTTCAGAGACAAGATGTAAAGCAACAAAAATGACTTTATTTTCTTCTTTCTTTTTTTTTTTTTTGTTAATTTGAGTATTTCTTATATACATTTCAGTGTTATTCCTTTCCCGGTTTCCCGGCAACATCCCTTCCCTCCCCCTTCCTTATGGGTGTTCCCTCCAACCTCCCCCCATTACCGCCCTCCCCCCATAATCTAGTTCGCAGTTCAGTCTTAGCAGGACCCAGGGCTTCCCTTCCACTGTTGCTCTTACTTAGGCTATTCATTGCTACCCTATGAGGTCAGAGTCCAGGGTCAGTCCATGTATAGTCTTTGGGTAGGCTTAGTCCCCTGGAAGCTCTGGTTGATTGGCATTATT